>NC_072739.1:53933488-54222828 GCF_026930045.1 Uloborus diversus | reverse complement strand
GCTCATCTTCCCTGATATCTTTGTTCCATATGAGAAATGTCTTGGTGAAAGCGCTCACCCTGTTCGTCACTCACTGCGCCTAAGTTCTCTGGAAACAAAATCCAAGTGCGAATGTAGAAAATAAATTTTTAGCGACATATTGCATCCCATTTCTTATAATTTTTCAACAGATTTGAAATATGTGTTTCAAAGTTGTCGGACTTGTTGTTTCCTAGAAATCCTGTCACTACTTCCTTAAAAATTTGCCACGCAGCTAATTCTGCAGTACAAAGTTTATTTTCAAAGTCTGTATTCTTCATTAGTTTCCTAATTTGGGGTCCCACGAAAAGGCCTTCTTTTAACTTTGCATAACTGAGCTTAGGAAAAACTGTTTGCAAGTGTTTAAAACCATCGCTTTCTCTATATAAAGTTTTGACGAAATTTTTAATCAAACAAAGCTTGATATGTAATGGAGGAAGAAGCACCTTCTGAGGATTAACTAATGGAGTATTTTTCACCATTGTGCTCTCCGACTACAAATTTTTTTCTTTTGGGTCAACTCTTCATCACATAATGTTTTTCCCTAGCACGACTATCCCAGAGGCACAAAAAACAACAATATTTGGTGTATCCTCCTTGAAGACCGAGAAGAAATGCTATCACCTTCAAATCAGCACAAATCTGCCAGTTGTATTTGTTGTATTTTATACATTGCAAAACTTGTGACATACTGTCGTATGACTCCTTTACGTCTACTGCATGTGCCACTGGAATGGACGGTGTAATGTTCCCATTATGCAGTAGAACTGCTTTTAAGCTGACCTTTGATGCGTCAATAAATAGGCGCCATTCAATGGGATTATGTTGAAAACCCAGTTGTTCCATTAATCCTTCAACGTCCCGGCAGAAACAAATTGAATTGTCCATGGAAAAAAAGGCGAAAATTGTCTGCTGCGAGATCTAAACAAGCTAATTTTAGTTTCTTCTGCTAGCAAATTCCATTGTTGCAGCCGGGATCCTTGAAGTTCAGACATCTCAATGGACAAATTTAAATCACGAACTAAATCGTTTAGTTCAACTTGCTTTATCAAATGTGGTGTTTTTTCACTTAATTCAGAAACATAGTCTACGTCCTGAGCATTTTCATCCTCATTAACTACATCATCCAAGTCTTCCTCTTCGATTAATGCTGCAAAGTCAATAGGAGGTATGGGAACCGGTAGTCCCTCTTCATGAGCTTGCGGACGAATGGCGGATGGTAAATTTGGATAACTAATACAGAGTTTATTCCTACGCGTAAATCCCGACGTCTTCGTTATACAAAAGTAACAGTCATCATGGTGATTACTTGGCTCTCTCCAAATCATTGGTATTGCAAATAGCATGGAGGACAGTTTCCCTTCTCTCCATTTTACTAAATTAGCGCAGCAAGTCACACAACAAATATGGGGAGCCCAAGATTTATCTTGCTCTCCAACTTGTATGCCAAAATACGCGCGATATGCTGCTTTTACATTCGTTGAAATTGGGCGACGCTGATCTTTAGGCGTAAACTGACCGCATATGTAGCAAAAAATATCTACGGAATTCATACAAGAACGTTTTTTAGCAGTTGCCATTTTTATCACACTATTCTGTCACAAAATTACTTTGTAGCTGAATAAAATATAATATAGAGAATAAAGTAACTTAATTTGCCAAGCCGATAAAAATGCGTATTGAATGTATTGAAGTCGAATAGTGAATGAATTTTTCCGTCTTCCGCGACAACGTCGAAGTACGGTAAACAGAAAGAGAGAAGGGAGAAACCACGTGATCAAAGAACACCTGCAAAACTTTTCGCGGGAAATTCCCTACATCCGGCGTCTCAAAACTATTGATTGGCACCCACGTCGAAATTCGTTCGACTGCATGCGTGGAGGAGGAAATTTTTATTTTTTTATTTCGGTTTTTTGCTAGTCATATCATAAAAACGTCAAAAATATGTATATAGACAGTAATGTAGCCGAAAAAATATATAATAAATGCAGTAATGTACTGTGTATCACAACTGCATGTAGAATAGTGAAATGTGTAAATAAAAAATAACCTTTTACTAAAAATATATCTGATCTATACTATAAAATATGTGTCATTTATAATGGAAGTTAAGTATGAAGTGCAAAATGATCCAGTTAGTGATAACAAAAAAAACCTTACGTGACAGAAATTTTTTTAGTGCTATTTTTGAAATCAGCGCACCCAATTTAGTAAAGAATGCCTATTGTGGTCTCTGTTGCAAAAAAAAAAATTAAATTTGTTGCCTAGTGTAATTGGCACGTGTGCTTAAACTCCCTAATTTGTTGTGCAATGTGTCACTAGTTTGATTTCTGATACTTTTGCAGCAAAAATATTATATGGGTTCCACTATTTATTTGAATCCTCCAGAATCTACTGTTAAAGTAACAATAAAAAACATATGTTTGTCCATCACAGTCAGATATTGCGACTATAGAGACGTGTTCCATTTTTTGTGGTCCCTTTGAATCATCGGTTTAATGTTCCTTTTTGTGAGAAAACAGCAATAATTCCTTAAAATCAAAAGTGCATGCCGACTGATGGAACAGCAATAAAATCTCGATATATATATTTTTTTTTTCATTTAACATTTCAAAGTTTTATTTCTCTAAAATACGTTTTTTACGTCAAAATGTGATTTAACATTACTTTATGAAAAATTACCTACTTTAAATTACCATTAATTATGTTTCTTATGATGATAAAATTTGTCTGTAATCTAAAAGTGAAAAATAAAATGAGTTTCCAATTCTATTACCATGTGCCAATCACTGTATCACAAGATGTCATTCACTGGAGTATTAGGTGCCAATTACTGGTAATTTTGGTAACTTTTCATACATATATTTTTTGTAAAAATATTTACAAGCAAATATTACTTTTCTAAGAAACGAAAACAGAGGTAAGTTTAGGAACAAACTCTTACAGTGCCAATTACTGGGGTTGTTACCCTACTGTGGAAAAACTTATATGTTCTTTAAAATGGCAGCAATTTTGACCAAGAAGTTCGGTATATATACCCAGTGATTTCATGTGGTGTCGGTTCTGTTATGTTACTATTCTAATTTATGTTCGTTCATTTTAGTTATGTTTTCTCTTCAATAAATGTTATAAGTTAATATTGCTTTCATGTATATGTTCTAACCGCGTGGCAGAAGCGAGTTTGAAATTAAGTTTCGCGACAACATTTTTTTGGTGCATCAGGCCGCGAATTCGAGAAAGGTAGAAATTCTGAGAATTGTGTTTTGAACTTGCTTGTGGGGGGGGGGGAGTTGGAAATTTCGTTGCACGTGCAAAGGTCGTGAGTGGTTTTTCATTTCTATTTTCACTGAAGTTTATGTTATTTCTACTGTCTTTTTGTGAACTGAACTGTTGTTGAAAAGTAAGATATTTGGCTTGTGAATTGAGAATTAAAGAAATTGTGCACTTATTTATGTTAGTTGGTAATTGAAGTAAATTAGGATTGAAATGGCAGATATTGATAAGTTAAATGTTAAAAGAGCACCTCTTAGAATGACTATGACTTAACTAATTAAAAAAATAGATGACTTTTTGGCGAATAATGATACTGACAGCGAGGATAATGATTCAAAGTCAAGAATTTTAAAAGTTTCACGAGCAATTACTTGAGAAAAAAAGTCTGAACCTTGTGAATTTGGATATAGTGTCATTCCATGTCAACTCACACACCTAAAAAGTGAGTGCTCACAGATTATAACAATGTTTTGCAAGTTCATATTCATTTACGAAGCGGTATAAAAAAAAACATGTTTTGACCCTCTAGATGTTGTAGATTTTTAGATACTAGGGGGCTATCGCCCCCTGCTCGCTATCGCTCGCCAACCCCCGGAACTGCTTACGCAGTTCCCTGTGGATCGCTTCGCGATCCATGCTCGCTTCGCTCGCTCGCTGTATGCCAATACATTAGCCTAGCTAAAATTTTCCGTAAAAATTAAAGTTGGTAATTGCATTTAGGTCACCATCCATTTAACCAATATGAAAATTACGTTCATAATGTTAATTTGTCTGCTTTAGCCAGATTTTCGACAGTTTAACTTTGCTGTATGTAAGATGACTGCCTTGGCAATGTGCACAACTTTACCATTATAGATACAAAAGTGTCTGTCATTGCTTTGGAGAGATTGCACTTCTACCTGTTGGTCCGCGGAAGGTATTTTATTTCCCTTCTACCACCCATTGGAAAACCAATGAAGGCATTCCCCTATCCGCCACCTGGGGACGCGCCCTCTAGGGGTTACAGGCTCCCCCGAGGGATGTATTTACATTATTTACACTCTTATATATTTACATATTTACACTCTTATATATTCTAATCTGAGAAAACTTCCTCATATACACAATTAAAAATGTCCCGTTTGGGAGCCACAACTGACACTGCTTCAAAAGATCTTGTTCTTGATAATGCCACATAGAGCTGGCCATGACTAAAAACAGGCTCAGAGAGCACCAAACATATTTTCTCAAACGTTTGTCCTTCTTGTTGTTATTCTGAATCCTTGCCACGTCACGAACAAAAAATGGTTTAACTAAAAACGCGAAAACTCGCCAAGGCTACTTTGCTTGCACAATACTAAAACTACTATAACCCTAAACAAATTTGGCGAAACCTTTCAGCTGAGAATAAAAGGAATAAAGTAAATTCTTTCTCGGTTATTCATTTTGAACTGAACTGTCGTACTGAAGCAGAGAATAGACGACGCTCAAAGCGCCTACGCGTTCAAAACAACATTGCCGATGAACATGATTGTGGAGCAATGTGTGAAGAATGCGAATTTTGTGGTGCTCTTTATTGGCAGAAAGTTGGTTGGTTGGTTTGATTTTTATGGCGCAAGAGCCCTTGAGGGCTATACTGTGCCAAACGATATTTTATTATAAGCTATTTATTTTTCATAAAAGAATAAGGTAAATAAAAGCATATTTTGAAGAAGAAAGCATAAAACTTCAAGTGCTAGTGTTAAAAAGTGTAACCGATAAAAACATTTAAACGATTTGAAGATAAATACAAAAAGGGCAAAACATATCTTGAAAAACAAAGGGAGGACGAAATCACATAATGTCGAGACAAACACTAAATTAAAAAGGAGAATCCAATCTCCTGGAGGAAGGAGTACAAATTGCGATGGGGCGGCTCCCCCAGCAACTCCTTCAAAGATGGGTTAAAATTATTAAAATATTTATAACGAATTAGATTAAAATTTGGGCAGTTGCATAAAATGTGCAACACTGTCTGATTTACATCACATGTAATGCATGTTGGAGCTGGTTCATGACATAGGAGATATTTATGAGTAAATCTGGTATGTCCAATGCGAAGTCGAGTTATTAAGACTTGTTCTTTCCTGGTGATATTTAATTATTTGAAACCTCTAGTGGAGGGCTGGATCGAATGCAATTTATTTTGGATTTGTGAATTCCACGTCCCCTGCCAATACGTGTTGAGGCTTACACCGATGGCGTTTTCGATATCATCGAAAGGGATACTATTATCGACCAGGATACTTGCAGCTCTGGCAGCTGAGTCGGCTGCCTCATTGCCAGCAATGCCCACATGACCAGGAATCCAACAAAAGAGAAAACAAAAATTATTTTGCATAAGGTTTTTGTATAAAAGATATGACTGGATGACTATAGGATGACTGTTATTATTGCAATGAGTGATGGCTTCCACTGAACTCTTTGAGTCAGTGAATATCACCCACTTTCTATGAACAGATTGGGCTATTGATTCTAGAGATGAAAATATAGCTTTTATTTCTGCAGTAAATACCGAGCAAGATGTGTTTAATTTTTCTGCCGTAACTTGATCATTAATTATTGTGGAAAAGCCGACGTGTTCGTTTGCTTTTGATCCGTCAGTGAAAATGTGTTTATAACCAGAATACTTGCTTTTGATCTCATAAAAGACTTGTTGATAAACTGTATTAGGGGTAGTTTGTTTTGGGAATTTTGAGAAATCATTGATTATAGAAGGTATGACTTCGCACCATGGTTCAATTAGTTTTATTGTGTTAACGGTTTTGAAATCCGATAGATGCAGGTCTGAGAGTACCCGACGCATTCGGATCCCAAATGTTGGTGTCATCGAAGGCCGGTGTAGAAATAAAGCAACATTAGATGGATTAAAAATGTGGAGATGTAGTGGGTGATTGGTGCAGGGTTTTGTTTTGAAGTAAAAATTTAAAGAAAGTTTGAGGCGTCTATTGTTTAGAGATTGTTCGTGTGCAACGATATGAAGACTGCTGATAGGCGAGGTTCGAAATGCTCCTGTGCAGATGCGCAGTGCCTGATTATGTATTGGATCCAGACTTTTCAGATAGGTTTTTGCAGCGGAGCCAAAAATTTGACAACCATAATCAAGTTTTGAGCGTATCAGAGCTCTGTATATTCTTAACAGAGACTCTGTATCAGCACCCCAAGAAGTGTTCGTTAAGACTTTAAGGATATTTAATTTTAATGAACATTTCTTTTTTAACTCTTGAATATGCGGTATAAATTTAAGTTTATTATCAAGTGTGAGACCAAGGAATTTTCCTTGGTCTTTTACAGTTATTGGTTGATTGTTAAGGAGAAGACTTGGATCAGGGTGAAGCCCTCTTTTACGGCAGAAGTGGATGCAGAAGGTTTTTTGAGCAGAGAAAGTGAAGCCATTTTCCTCTGCCCATTGTGATACTTTATTTATAGCGATTTGAAGTTGTCTTTCAATGATACTCATGCTCGATGAAGAGAAAGAAATTTGAAAGTCATCAACGAACATGGTACCCTTGACAGCGGGAGGCAGTTGTTCGATTAAGTTGTTGATTGCTATTACAAAAAGAGTTACGCTTAGTACACTTCCCTGGGGAACTCCTTCTTCTTGAATGAAGGTGTCTGACAGAACAGACTTGACACGTACGCGAAAAGTTCGATCTCTAAGAAAATTAGAGAGAAAGATGGGTAGATTACCTCGTAACCCATACTCGTGCAGGGTTTTGAGGATGCCATATCTCCAGGTACGGTCATATGCTTTTTCAATGTCAAAAAATACGCTCACAAGATGTTTTCGTTTGAGAAATGCTTCTCTTATTGATGTTTCGAGAAGCAGTAGGTTGTCTATGGTACATCTGCCGCGCCTGAATCCACTTTGATATGAAGATAGCAGATGGCAAGACTCCAAAATGTACATGAGCCTGGCGTTTACCATCCGCTCCATTACTTTGCAAAGGCAGCTTGTGAGAGCTATAGGTCTGTAACTCTCGGGTTTATCAGATTGTTTGTTTGGTTTAAGAATAGGAATTACTATTGCTTGGCTCCAGAATTTGGGGAATTTGTGCTCAGAATAAATTCTATTAAATAGTCTCAGAATATTTTCTAATGAAGACCTGCTTAGGTTTTTTAACATACTATTGTGTATTTCGTCAGGGCCAGGTGATGTGTTTTTTGATTTTTGTAAAGCAATATCTAATTCTTGAAATGTAAATTTTGTGTTGTATGGATGAAAAATGTTTGAATTAAAATCTAGAACTCTTTGTTCTTTGCGTGATTTGATAGTTAAAAATTTTTTGCAATAGTTATTTGCACTGGAGACTTCTGCTAAATGAGTCGCCAGGTAGTTAGCCACCTCTTTGTGATCCGACAAAAGTTGACCATTCTTCTCCAGAATGGGAGCACAAGACGTATTGTAGTTGCCAGAAATTTTTTTGATTTTACCCCACACTGTCTTAGATGGAGTGGACGTCGAGATTGTGCTGACATAGACCTGCCACGAGTCCCGCTGGCTTTTTCGTCGAATCCTCCGAGCTTCAGCACGAGCTCGTTTAAGTGCCACAAGATTTTGTGTGGTCGGATACCGACGAAAAGTGCTCCATGCTTTTCTTTGTGCCTTATGAGCCTCCTGACAATCGAAGTTCCACCAAGGCTTAGGATACTTGATCCTGCTTTTAGTGGTTTTTGGTATAGCAGCGTTAGCTGCGTTTAAGATGATGTCGGTTACTCGCTTTACCGCTACATCGATATCAATATCAGTCACGTCTTCTGATTTAATTTCTGCCAACTGGGTAAATGCTGCCCAATCAGCTCGATCAATACGAAGTCGAGCTTGCTGATGCTGCTGATGGCCGCAGCGTCCAGTAGAGGTTATCCTGATTGGAAAGTGGCCACTGGAGTAGAGTCCACCCTCCACCTGAAAATCCCAACGTGGCAGAAAAGAAGGTGAGCATATTACGAGATCGATGGCATGGTAAGATTGGGTAGAAAGATGAAAATAAGTGTTTTCACCGTTATTAAGGATGCAAAGATCATTGTCTTCAATAAAATTTTCTATTGTTATACCTCTACTGTTGAAGTCTGGACTCCCCCAGAGAGGATTATGGCCATTGAAATCCCCCAAGATGACAAATGGGGGAGGAAGTTGATCAACCAGTGTCTGCAACTCCACGCTTCTTAAGTCATAGGAAGGTGGGATATATACAGAACAAACTGTGAACAGCGAGTGAAGGTGAACGCGCGCAGCTACTGCTTGCAGGGATGTGTTGATATTGAGCTGGCTAGATGCATAAACATTGTTGATTAGCAATGCCACTCCTCCACAACGACGGTCTCCTGACAAGCAGTCCTTGCGGTACATGTCAAAACCTTTCAACCTCGGTCTATCAGCAGGGGACAGAAATGTTTCTTGCAGACAAAATATGGCCGGTTGGTAATATTCGACAAGATCCTTGATGTCCATGACATTATGCGAGTAACTCTGACAATTCCAAGAAAGAATATTCAGGGCCATGAAGAAGAAAGAAGAGAAAAAACGGCCAAAGAGAGAGAAGCACATCAAGAGGCAGGAAGATCCTCCACCCAACCTTCATCATCGGTTGGGGGAGTTTCCTCAAACTCAATGTCCTCGACTTCTTCGTCAGAGGGAAGAGGAGGAGATTTTGTTAGCTTAACCTTCTTGCTGGTAAGCAAGAAGTCCTCCTTTTTAAAATTGTAATGTTTTGGGGGTCTCTGTTTGGAGGATACCCCAAGTTTTGCGCGTGCGAGAATTTTCTTTTTTTCGACAGTTTTCTTAGATGGTTCAACAGCAGTGTTATTCATATTTGCATTGGTGGATTTTTTGGTTTGTGTTTTACTTACATTGGTTTTACTGCTAGAGGAAGACGTTTGTTTATTTGTCTGTGTTGTGGAGTTTAGCGAAGTGTTATTATTAACAGTTTGTGTTTCTGTCTGAGTACTTGCTGATTTTAAGATCTTTTTTACTGCTGCAGAGTAGGAAATTCCTACTGTGGGTGTGCGAGAGTCGACTAGTTTTCTTGCTTCTGGATAAGAAATTTTTTGGGTTGTTTTAATAACCTGGATTTCTTTTTCTGATAGCCATTTTGAGCAAGATCTGGAATATGAAGGGTGATCCCCTTTACAGTTAACGCATTTGTATGTTTTAGAGCAGTTATTGCTATCGTGACCGGGCTCTGCACATCTGGCACAGGTTTCAGTACCACGACACGAAAGTTTTGAATGTCCAAATCGCTGGCATTTGAAACACCGGAGCGGATTTGGAATATAAGGGCGAACTGGACAAGAGAGATAGCCGGCTTTAACTCGTTGCGGGAGGACGGGTGTACTGAATGTTAAAATAATGTGTTTTGTGTTTATCATCTCGCCGTTACGTTTGATGGAGATCCTTTTAACTCCACTCACGTGTTGGTCTTTCATTTCCTGTAATATTTCACTTTCTGAGGTATAGAGAAGATCAGGTTCAGAAATTATTCCGCGTGAAAAATTTAGTGTTGAATGTTCTGAGACAGTGACTAGGTATGATCCAATTTGTTTTATTGACATTATTTTTGAAACTTGTTGGGTATCTTTAATTTCGACTAAAAGTTCACCATTTCGTAATTTTTTAACAGTTTGAAATTCACCTATCTGATGACTTAAGGCTTTATTGATAACAAAGGGAGATATTTTTGTAAAATTTAAATTTGGGTCGCTTCGTTTAATTATAAAGAATTTTGCTAAGCTCGAATATACAGTCTGACGCTCCCCACAAGGGGGAGAGGTGTTCTTAGTGTTTATATCCATAAAAAAACCAGAGAACTAGGGGGAAAAGTGGGGTCTAGCCCCTGTGTAGCCCCCCTACACAGAGGTAAGGCTGCGTACGACAGGGTTCGCCTGCTATCCCTGAAGCCTCCCGTTTGAGGCACCGACTACCCCCGGTACCACGCAGCCATAGGCACGGTTGACACACCTTGGCTTAGGGGTTTTCGTCCGCATTTGGTAAGTGTGATGAGGGAAGGAAGGGAACAAAAGTCCCTTCCCGCCGATATTCTGTTTGAGCAACTGGGGGTTCACGACTCCTCCCAAGAGCTCGCCCCGAACTCACCACACCGCAAGCCCCCCCACCACGACAAGGTAAACGGACACGGGGGGGTTTATTGGCAGAAAGAGCGTAATACTGCAAATAAATATACTAAATGTTGCCATGACGGAAAGGTGCGGTTACCGGCATTGTGTGACGCACCTGATCTGTTGAAGGAACTGCTGACTGAAAATTCCCCAGCCGCTAAAAATTATCGGCAGCGAATCAGAGAATACAACTCTGGAAATGGCTCGTCTTAAATTGGATTCAAGAACGGTTTCCTGCCTTCTTTGAGCTTTTCTTTGCTGATTAAGGTTGAAATGGGCCACAGCCCGACTCAAACTCATCTCAAAAAAAAAAAAAAGTTCGTTGAGTATTCTGTGATTCAAGATTTCAAAACAACGTAGAAGTTTGTTTACATGATTTATCGGCGAAGTGTTGCCAACAGAGGTTTAGAAATTCACCCCTTCATTTGCCGGCACGTAAGAGAATTATATATATAGATAAGGGGAAATTTTAATATTTTGCTCCAACGGCTCATACTTGCCTGATCGTATCTCTGGAACAAATAAAGTTAGAAACTTGAACTTTATATATTTTGAAAGTTTACATTAAGAGCTTTAAAATGATATATTACATGATACAAAAATACAATTTTTCATTTTGAAGGTCGATTGAATTGACCTTCCTTGAATATATCTAAAAGTTATGATTGTTGCAAATTATGCTAATTTCTTCAGATGGCGCTGCTACGCAGCTATATAAGAAAGCTTGCTTCGTCTTTTCGTTGTTGTTATTGTAGTTCTGTTGTCCAGATAAGTATTTTGGATAAAATAAAATATGTTTAAGCCAATAAGAGTCTGGTTTCTTGCAAATAAGAACTGCATCGTAAAATGATCAATAAATGTCGGTGCATCAAGCCGAAATATATTGCTATCTGCTATCGCATTGGTGGGGTGAGTATTTAACAATTGGTTTGGAAAAGAGTAGGTTGTAATTGTAGTTGGGTTTAAAATGGCAGAAGGGGAAAAAGGTGATACAAATATTGTTGCTGTAACAGATAATGTTGAAAGGTTGAAAAGAAGGAGAATTAGTCAGCGAGGGCAAGTTACTAGGCTAGTGGGAAATATAGAGGCTTGTTTGGATAATCCGAATATCTGTTTAGATGTGTGTCAAGCATTATTAGAACAACTGTTGGTAAAAGATGAAATTTTAACTGGTTTAGACGTTGCATTAGAAAATAGTTTAGAATTAGACGAAATCGATTCTGAAATACAACGTATTGATGAATATAAAGAAAAAATAATAATCGTTAAAATTAAGTTGCAAAATAAAATTAAATCCTTTGCAAATACGAACGATACAGTTAATTTGAGGAATAGTAGTTCAGAGCCACGAAATTTGCCTAAATTACCAAAATTAACAATTGCAAAGTATCATGGTGATCCGGCAAATTATTTAGATTTTTGGAATCAGTACGAAAGTTCAATTTACAACAATCCGTCTCTCTCGGATGTTGATAAATTCTCGTATTTGAAATCTTTGTTAGGCGGAAGAGCACTTGCTTGTATCAAAGGATTCGCATTTTCGAGTGAAAATTACAAAGAAGTGATTAAATTGATTAATAGTACTTTCGGACAAAAAGATGTCTTAATTAGTGCGCATACTTATAATTTACTAAATTTAAGTCCATTAAAAAACTCGAACAATTTAGCAGGATTGCGTAATTTGTATTTCGAATGCCAAACGCAAATCCGATCCCTTGAGTCTTTAGGAATCAAATCGGACAGTTATAGTACGCTTTTATCAACTATTGTAGTGAAACTTTTTCCTTCGGATTTAGCATTAGAATTCAGTAAAAATCACCCAGATAGTAGTCATTCTTTGAATGAGTTAATGTTATTTTTGTATACTGCAATAAATGCTAGGGAGAAAACTTCTCACATTAGCCGTTCAGAAACTAGTGCTTATAGTAAGGGAAGCAAACGAAATTTTTCATCGAAACAATACGGTGTAGATAAGTTTCAAAGAAACGGCTCTTCAGCTACGGAATTGGTTGTTTCGACAGAATTTGATACTTGTGTCTTTTGTAACGTTTCAAATCATAAATCGAAGCAATGCAGCTCACTAACATTGGATGAAAAAAGAAATAGGTTGATTAGCTCAAATCGATGTTTCTTATGTTTACAAAAAGGTTGTCGAATTAGATTTTGTAAAAGCGGGAAAGTTTGCACGTTATAGGAAACGTCATAATCAAGGTATTTGTTTCAAACAAGAAAATAAGAGGGTAGGTCAAAATGAAAATAAAATTCGTAGTGCTAACAAATCCGAAGTAATTGTAAATAGTAGCGAGACTATTTCTAATTATATAGCGGATAAACAGAAG
The DNA here is from genome assembly GCF_026930045.1 of Uloborus diversus. Lineage (NCBI taxonomy): Eukaryota > Metazoa > Arthropoda > Arachnida > Araneae > Uloboridae > Uloborus > Uloborus diversus. Next base: position 54,210,064 of record NC_072739.1, on the reverse strand, counting down.
CAAGGTGTATTATTGCAATGTATTAAAACAGAAATAATCGGGAAAGATTCTTCTGAAGTAATTTTTCGTATTTTCGATAATGGTTCTGAAAAAACTTTCATTTGCAAAAATATTTCAATGAAATTAGGTTTAAAAGTGTTAGGTACAGAAAACTTAAGAATATTTTCATTCGGATGTAGTATTCCAAAGCAACAAGTTTGCAAAAGGGTCGAAGTGAATTTAAAGAATTTAGTAGATGGGTCTAGATGTAGTATTGAAGCATTAGAAATCGATGAAATCTCGAAGGGAATAATAAGTTTGCCTAATGAAAATATATGGAAAGATTTAAACTCGATGGGTTACACTTTAACACACAGTGTGGATGAGCTAACGTGTAATAAGAAAATATCGCTGCTTATAGGAGTAGGTAATTATTGGAATTTAGTTCATAAAAATGAGAGATTAAATTCGTCTTTGGTGGCTATAGAAACAGCCTTAAGTTGGTCTGTACAGGGAAATTTAGACAGTAGTACGTTAACTTCAGTGAATTTAGTCCTTCATTCAGATGATTCTATTTCGTCTGAATTGAAACGATTTTGGGAATTGGAAAGTTTAGGTACACGGGAAATGAAAGCGAATTTTCTCGGTGTTAGGGAAAAGGAAGTCTTGAATCATTTCAGTAATTCTATTCAATTTTCAAATGGGAGATATTGTGTGGAGTTGCCGTGGAAACCAGGAATGAAGGAAAAATTAGCCGATAATAAGGAAAATGCAGTTAGGCGTTTTCTGGGGTTGATTAAAAGGTTTGGAAATTAGTCCTCCATTTTTTTAAACTTATAAGGGAGTGATTGATAGCTATCTTGGAGAAGGTATAATCGCAGTTCCGTCATTAGATAGGCTGTCATCTAATCAGGGATTTTACTTTCCTCACCATGCGGTAATTCGTGAAGACAAATCTACGACACGTTTGCGAATTAAGTTCGATGGCTCTGCTCATGAGGATAGACAGTTTTCACTAAATGAATGTCTTTTTAAAGGACTCAATTTATATCCAAGTCTTTTTGAGCTGTTGCTAAAATTTAAGCAAAGTAAAATCGCATTTACTGCTGATATAAAACAAGCATTTCTACAAATTGAGATATCCGATTCGGACAGATATTTTACTCGATTTGTTTGGAAGAATGATTTAAAACCAGAAGAAATGATTGTGCTTCATTTTAATCGCGTTTCATTTGGACTAAAACCCAGTGCGTACCTCATATCTGTAACCCTGAAATATCATTTTGAGAGGCTTCGTGAACAATATCCTAGCACTTGCGAACTATTGTTAAGCTCAATGTACGTTGATGACCTGATTGAGAATCGAGAAGAAGTAAATGAAGCTTGGCAGACTTGTATTGAAAGCATAAAAATTCTGAAAGTAGCTGGCATGGTGCTTTGCAAATGGAAGACTAACTAATTCGCGCGAATTAATTTCTCTGATGAAAGAAAACATTATTGACTGCGAACAATCCGATATTAGACTCCAGCAGTATGATTCTTCTTCGAAGGTGCTGGATCTTATTTGGGATCCAGGAGAAGATGTTTTAAGGTTCTGTATGAAAGAGCTATCTCGAATTCTAACCTACCGTATCAGCACAAAGCGATTCGTTCTGGAAGTGGTGGATCGTATTTACGATCCTAGGATTTCTCGCACCTTATATCATCATAGTGAAGTGTATTCTTTAAGAAATTTGGAGTTCCGGTGTTAATTGGGACGAAGAGCTGCCGAAACCATTGGACCACAGGTGGCAGATGTGGTGCGATGAAGTTGAGAATTTGAATACAGAAGTCAAACATGGTGTAGGAGATCTTGAGTTTCGTAAAGAATTTGCAAGTACTGCACAAAATAGTTGTGTTATAAATCCTCCTAAAAATTTATTAGATTTAAATAAGTATAGTAGTTTGACAAAAGTGTTAAGAATAACTGTGTTTGTAAAACGATTTATTGCTAAATTGAAAAAACATGTATTAAATAGAGGACCTATTTTTGCAGTTGAAATGAAAGACGCAGAAGATTCCTGGATTAAGTTTGAACAAAATTTTGTCTATTCTTCGGAATTACAATGCATTAAAAATGATAAGCAAATTCCTAAAATTTCTAGTCTTTTTAAATTAGCTCCCTTTTTAGATGAAAATAATATTCTACGCGTGAAGGGTAGACTGGAAGAAAGCCAGTATTCAATAGATGAAATTCATCCTATAATTTTACCAAAACTATCTAAATTAACTGAATTGTTAATTATTAGGGATAGATATATAGATCAACAAGATATTTCATGGTGAGGTGTCTGCTACCCTTGCCAGAATTAGACGTAAATTTTGGATTTCGAGGGGTAGACAAATTGTAAAAAAGGTTATAGGGAGATGTTTAATTTGTAAAATTTACTCCTTAAAACCGGCAAAACAAATAATGGCGCAACTGCCGCAAAATCGTATAATTGATATTCATCCCTTCAGTGTGACTGGAGTGGATTTCACTGGTCCAGTTTTTGTTAAATCTGAAAAAGTTAGCCCTCAGAAATCTTACATAGCTTTATTTACTTGTAGTGTAACAAGGGCAATTCACCTTGAATTAATCATGAATATGACTACGAAGAATTTTATTTTAGCATTAAAGAGATTTATAGCTAGAAGGGGTAGTTGTAAATTTCTAATTTCTGATAACGCGAAGACTTTTAAAAATACAAATGACTTTTAAAAGGGTTTTCTAGAATTGTAATAGCTAATGAAGTTAAAGATTTTATTGCTTTAGAAGGCATAACATGGCAATTCATAGCACCTCATGCCCCATGGTGGGGTGGATTTTATGAAAGGTTAATGAAAAGTGTCAAAGACCCATTCAACTTTTGTATCCTGTTTAAGTTTGTTCAATTATATTAATGTATCATGTTTGTAAATTTAGTCTATTATTTGAAGTATTGAAAAAAATTGTTATATTGGTTACTATTTGTTGATTTAATATTAACATTTTAGTTCTATTTATAAGTTTGTAAAATTTAAGTTTATAACACATTCAGTTAGAATTAAGATTTCAGTTATTATTTGAACTTTTATGTGTATAGTGTACAGGTGGGGTGTGTTGCAAATTATGCTAATTTCTTAAGATGGCGCTGCTACGCAGCTATATAAGAAAGCTTGCTTCGTCTTTTTGTTGGTTGTTGTTGTTATTGTAGTTCTGTTGTCCAGATAAGTATTTTGGATAAAATAAAATATGGGGTGCGTTCAGAGTGCTGGCACGAGACGCCCGAATGTCCCAGCCATGACGTCATAAAAAACGTATGGGGCAGAGCCCAAGCAGTTGTGCTCTGAACGGCGCTTGGGCCAATTGGGACATAACAACATGGCGGACAACAGAAGGGTGGTAATGCTTTTAGCGCAGCAAGTACTGGAAACTCATAGCGATTCCGAAGAAAGTTCGTCTTCTGAGGATGAAATTTTAATAGTATATGGATTAAGGAAAAGAAGGGACGTCCCCAGAGTAAAGAACTACCGCGAAGAAACTGTTCGAGCAATGCTGGATACAGATTTCAGGAGCCACTTCCGTATAAGTCGTGAAAGTGTTGAAGGATTGGGAAGAATGGTATGATAAACTTATTGTTTGATTTAAATACATGCTGCGATAAAAGCGTTTATTTTGGATAAACTCATTTCAAAATATTGTTGTAGTTAGACTATATTTGTTAACCGCCGTACATGGTAATTGAATGGAGCTTATAATTAGACTTAAACCGGGATACCGGGATGCTCCCTGCCCCCTTCCCCAGCATCGCAAGTATCCGAAAGGGCACACACCACTAGCTGGTTTTAGTGTTTTAAAAATTTTTTCATTTTCAATGCTGTGAATAAATGATAATGAGGAATAAAAATTTGAACAATATTTACACGTACTTTTCATTGGCTATGGCTTTTTTTTTTGGGACAGTCATTTTTGGTTTTAATCTTGTTGTAAACATCCTCACAAGCTAATCAAACATTAATTTTGCAACTCAATGTCTCAAATAACGAAGCAATTATCCTATATAGTCTCTCAGTTATTTTTTTCCTTTTTTTGGTCAACTGTATCATTGAAATTATTCATTTTCAAGGAAATGATATCTTTGAGTCTTATTTCTACTAATAACAAAGCTGAAAGTCGGGATGTCTGTGAGGCGCATAGCGCCTAGACCGTTGGGCCGATTTTCATGAAAGTTGGCAGACAATTAGTTTGTAGCTTGTTGTTCATCCATGTGATAAAGCCTGTTAAAGAAAGTCATATACTGACATGTTTTATTTTGTTTTATAGATCATTCATGATCCAGAGTTTGATGAAGCGAGAAGACTTCCAGCATTTGATTTATTTAAAGAAATCTTAGTTACACTTTGGTTGTTGGCTACTCCCGACTCTTACAGGTAATTTAATATTTGGATTAATAATTGCATGCTAAACCTGTGACAAATTTCATGAAAGAAAATCATTGTATAATATACTAGCTGTACCTGGCGCACGTTGTTACGCCAAATCTATTAATTGGTATTGAACTTCTTGATATATGTAAGCGCCATCTGGGGTAACTTCCATTAATACGAATATCATATTCATCTTACCCATTTAAAATACATCATTATACTGAGTGGGATCAATAAGCATATTATACAAACCTTCTCCGTGGAAAAATACATATATATATACCAATTTTCATAATAATCGGTTTTTGAGTTCATCGATGACATACAGACAAACATTCATTTTTATATATATAGATGATTTTTAAACATCAAGTTGCAGACAGTTGAGTATTTTAATAAATCATCTGATTATGTAACTTAATTTCCTATGGTTATTTAAACTTTAAGGTCTTGTTGAGAAAAAAAAAGAGAAAGAAGTTGATTTGTCATAGAATAAAGTGAAAAAATTAAATTGTTTGTAAATTGGGAATAAAAAATATAATTGTTCTTAAACCAGATAAAAATAATATGTTGCGTAAGTAATTAATTATTTTGTATTACTCCTTTGTAGATCAGTTGGCGATAGATTTGACGTTGGAAAATCCGTGGTGCTGGTGTTCAGCAGAAGAGTGAGTTGTGCAACTGCTAAATTATCCCAGAGACTCATCAGTTGGCCTAATTTGGCAAAGATGAGACAAACAGAGGTGGACTTTAAAAGAATGGCTGGCTTTCCGGGTGTTATTGGGTGCATAGATGGCACTCACATACAGATTAAAGGCCCCCAAGAATACCCGGATGTTTATATAAATAGGGACAACTACCATTCCATCATTTTGCAAGGTGTTGTAAATAGCAGGTAAATTCAGCTTAATTTTATAGCTAAATACTTAATGATGTCTATTAAAACTCACACAAAGTAATGCATACACTTCATTGTGCATATAATGAATGAATACAGTTGATTCTCTGTTCAACGACGCTTTAGTTAACGACTTTTCATGGTCCCGGATGCTCCACTGTACTTTTAGAAGTATTCTATTTTCGCACGCATTCTACTTAAGGCCGATTTTTGTGGTCCTTCGAAAGTCGTTAAATAGAGAACCAACTCGATTTGGAAATTTCTTATTGGTTGAAGCAGAGTTAAGAATACGTACTCACTTAGAACAGTTTGAGAATTTTTCGGACACTTAAAAACCTGGAGAAGCGGGTAAATTCTGAATTTCTGGGGGGAAAACCGGGCACAGTGCCTGCCAATTAATCAATAATCAATCGATAAAGAGAACTTGATCAGGGTTCGTACACTCCTTCAAAACTTCTCCAATACTCCTTCATTTTGGTTTGAACTCCTTCAAAACTCCTTTTTTAGTTCAAGACTACATAATCTTCCTCTATGACAGTAACTATTCGATCGACAACTAACTTAGTCACAAGGGGGATTTTAATGTAGTCATTTTGTATGTTTTTTTCATAAAGATGTGATTTACAAATTGAACATAGTGAAGTCATAAAAGTTGAAGGTGAAAATATTATTAGGTGACTAAGACATTTCATAAGTAAAGTATAACCTGCTTAAATGCTGCTTTGCTATTTTTTTTTTTTTTTTTTTTTCAAGTTTTACGATTATTGGTTTCCCCTCCACCACAGCAGCAAAAGTCAGGTTGTCTAATTATTATTTAAATACTTAAAAATACATAAGCAGATGTACTATATTAAGTGATAGTGTTAAATAAATAATTGATTAGTAAATTCCTGTTATGATATATGTATTAAAAGGGGGACATCCTTTAATGACAGTCCATTAGTACTCCTCCAAAACTCCTTCATTTTATTTCTGAAATTGAGTACGAACCCTGTTAATGTTTTTAAAACATTGTAAAATAGAAATGGATGATAAATACTATTTTTAAAATGGAAATATTTTGCTTTTCTTGTAATATTTTTTTTGAAACACATAAACTATTTGATGCATGAAAATTATGTTTTTAGTGTAGGACAACGTAAAAAAATTAAGGAAATGAAAAGTCAAAATTCATTTGGGTAAATGTTTCTTAATTTTAAATTAATTATTCAGCTAAAACACTAGTTTCATTCCTTAATGTATTTTAGCTGTGCTTTAACAAAGTTCGTTTAACAAATTAAAAGCAAATAAAACTAAAGTATCTGCTGTTTGAATCTTATCAATTTCAGCCTTTTATATTTGACAAGTTCAACTTTTTTTTTCAGATTGGAATTCATCGACTGTTATGTAGGGGAAGTTGGCTCAGTTCATGATGCTAGAGTGTTTGCTAAATCAAATTTGGGGCAAACATTCAGAAGCAGAGTTTTAGAAGATTTCCACCTATTGGGGGATAAAGCATATCCTCTCCACAGGTTGTTGCTCACTCCTTTTCGAGATAATGGCCACCTTACAAGGCAGCAAGTTAAGTACAATGAAAAACTGAGCAAAACAAGACAAACTGTTGAAAGGGCGTTTGGTTTACTGAAGGGAAAATTTCGTCGCCTAATTAAGTGTGAAATGTCGGATACTCATTGGATCCCAACTTTGATCATGGCATGTTGTGTGCTACACAACATCGCAAGAAGAGAGAATAGGAATGAAAATGAGGAAGAATTTTATGTCCCACCTCGTAAATCCAATTCCAATCCCAGTTCCAATTCAGATTCTGATGATGATGAACCTGCTCGCAGGATACCTAGTGAAGGCGGGATTCAGAAGAGAATTCGCATCATGAATTCTCTGTAAAAAAATGTATTAGCAGGGATGAGAATTGTTGGTGTGCTCCAGAGTTTTACCATATTTCCAGTATTTTCACCCAAGAAAAACGCGGAACTCCATTATTTTTTTATTCTACTTTTATCTCCCTATTAATTCTTTTTCTTTATCCCAAATTTTCAGTTAATTATATCGAAAATAATTAATAACATATTTATTGCGTAGTAAACCTGTCAAAATGCATTCAAAAATAATTTTACTTGAACAACTTTTTTATTTGCAGTTTTATTATTGATAGCTTTTATCTGATATGAGAAATGAAATTTTCTTTGTCATTAGTAATGATTACCCCCCCCCCCCCCTTGTTTAGAGGCAAATAAATGGAATGACTTATTTTTATTGGATTAAAAAATGAAAAATTTTCAATCAAAATGCTGCATGTTCCTTATGAGAATTTGATTGTCTGAAAGTTAAAACTTGAATTTCTGGTTTAATTGTATTTTTGTTTCAATTGTGTTGATTTTTATTAATGATGTGTTTTTTGTAGATCTTTAAAATACAAATCCAAAGTATTTAACCTTTAATTCTTATATATTTTTTATTTTGTCTCCTTCATTTTCAAAATTGCTATCTCTTTGCATTTACTACCGGAATAAATTTTTCACTAACTTGATGTGTACTATACTCTATTAAGAAACAAGCAAAGATATTTCCTTTTTTTAATTATTATTAAACCGTCAAATTGAAGGGTTTAAATGAATTTCATGTTCTTTAAATCATACTGATTAGTAGATTTAGGCATTGCATCTAGTTAAAATCTCTAGAATATTTTCAGTAGCAAGTGATATTTTTATTACTCTGAAAAAAAAACGCCAGTCAAGTCTTGGGCTTTACGTAACGTAAAAGATGACTGGATTTCGAACTCGTTAACTACATAGCATGTTTTTTTTTTTTTTTTTTTTTTTTTACCTACCTTAAAAATTTGTGTTAGGATTTTTTTTTTTTTTTTTTTTCGATTTCCTCTTTTTCACTTAAAATTCTCATCCTTGTATTCAATCATGATTTCAGGTTGGAGAATTTTTTATATTTATTTCCAAGCTCAATGATCATGTTGATCCAATCACTGTTTTTAGAATTAGTAATGATATCTTATAAGAAATAAAAAGTTAAAGGCTCTAGCTTGGGTATGAAAATAAAAATTTAAAAAAAAATTAGATAATACCATTGGGAAATTTTCTTAGAAAAGTAAAATTTAATCGTTAATAAGCCAGAATGTTGGTTTTTATCACTTCAATAGCAAATATAAACATAAGGGATGCGCATCACCATCATAGTATGATCAAACGCACAATCAAATCCCCCCCCCCCTCCATAAATTTCAATTGTGCAGGATGCATGCCTTTCCCACTTTTACAAATATGGTATGCATGAAATCATTGAAAAAAGTGCTAACACAAACAGATTAAAAATAGGAAAGCTAAATTAGAATTTCAATAGACACAGATATACATTTAGTCAATCTGACTTTCAGAAAAGTAAAAGTAAATTATAGTAATAAAGAAAAAAACTTACTTTTTGATTTGTCCCAGTAATTGCGTCCATTTCATTTTTATGCGCGGCGTACAAACTGATGAACAGGCGTACGGACTGAGTTTTCCAATCAAAAGTGGAATCGTTTTTCTCTAAACAAGAATGTGCAACAAGCTCTTCCTGATTCGGAAATAGTTGCAAGCACTGGTCGCAGCAAAAAACATTTCCTTCTTGGAATTCCATTTGCAAATATCGTAATATCGACAAAAAAAAAACTTCTCTCGCACAAAAACGTGGTTGTAGTAGTGAAGGAATTGGAGAGAAAAATATCAACTAATGAACATCAACCTTTGCGAGTGTCTCAAACACGTGACTTATCTGCCCAGCAAAATTTCCTGGGCCACTTGTGCCATGTCCCGAGCGACTCGGGCCATTACTCTGAACGCCTTGGGACGTGCCCCGAGTGTCACGAGACACTCGGGCCAGACCTCTGAACGCACCCATGATTACGCCTATAAGAGTCTGGTTTCTTGCAAATAAGAACTTCATCGTAAAATGATCAACAATGATTTTAAAAATCTGAAAAAATATATATATATTTTGTACACTTATTTTCTTTATTTATGTCAAGTTTCACGTTGGGACAACACCGGGATCATGCATAATTTAAACTTTAATGTTACTCCGACTGGCTAAAAATCAATTGCCATCAATTGAAAGTAAATTGTGTGCCCAAATGTGTCATAATCATGCTGATAATACATTAGAAAAATGAAAAATTCATTCAATGTGATGTACAATGAGTAAATTAATACTTCTTGACAATGCTTTGCTAGGTTGCTTTCTGCTTCTACAATTTTACATCTCCTTCCGGTTTGTACTTGAGTAAAAACTGATCTCAAGTCTTCACGCACACAATGTTATGGCAGATGAAAAGGATTACAACCAGGTGCGCCCCGATGGAAGATCACGGGAGGCCAATATAAACTTCCAAAAATGTCCTTATTCAACAAATTTTGTCTGATGATTCAGCAAAACTAATAGCATTCGGCGAAATTTGCTTACTGCAGACTAAAACTCCAATGCAATCACATGTTTAGGTAAAGTTCTAAAAGTGCTTTTTTACATGTAGCATTCTATTAGGACTTCATAAACACAAGGCCCCCCCCCCCCCCCCAAGGTTAGTTCAATCAACTTTTCAAAACAGTTGCTTGCTAACTCTTGAAAATTCCATTATCTTCACACGAGGCAGCTTTGTAGATTCAATTTTTCTTCTAAAAATATCCCACAACGCTGTTAAACCGGAACCGAGTTGACCCAACAAATTTACTCATGTGTAAAGCGAGCGCTTGGCAATGTCCCGAAGAGTTGATGAGCTGAATCAATATTTTAGAATATAATGTTTATTCAGCTCATCCGGATGAGATCCTTGTTGTTGTTGTCTTGTGAAAAGCAAGGCTGGCAATTTGGGGTGCGCTACTTCACTTTTTCAACTGTACCGTAATTTGGTCTGAAGTCCGATTTCCACAATACACGCATGCCATAGGGACCCGTTAATAGGTAGGCAACCATTCACAGCACTAAAACACATTTATACAAAGGAAGGACAGAAGAGAGAAAGTACATCCATACCCGAGCTGGGATTCGAACCCGGGACCACCTTTTAAAGTTTTATGCTTTTTACTTCAAAAGACGTTTGCTTTTACCATTTCCTGACATTAAACTTTAGTGTTAATAAGAATTGTTTGGCGCAGCACAGCCCTCAAGGGCTCTTGCGCCATTAAAAGCTAATAAACCAGCCAACCGAAGCTTGGACCTGCCATGAGAAGTGCCTTGAGGTGACAAGGAATGCTTATTGTTCGGACGAGGAACAAATGAAAGCTGAGAGGAGCCCGAAGCAACTGCTGAGAATCACCGAGAACTCCAGCAACTGGTGTAGTTTAAGTCTTCAAATTTCTATTTCTCTTCTTTTGGAAATTCGTTGTATGTCACCAGTGTTATGCACTCAGAGTAAAATACTAAAATGTCAGTGGCTGTGGAAAGAGATAGTGAAATTCAATTAAGGTTGAGAAACATTGATTTAAGGGAAAAGGAGATAGCATTAAAAGAAAAGAAATTGGAAATTAGAAAATTAGAATTAACGGAAAGTAATCAAAATAGATAGAAGGAAAAGGGTTGGTTGGTTGGTTGATTTGATTTTTATGGCGCAAGAGCCCTTGAGGGCTATACTGCGCCAAACGATTTTTTATTATATGCTATTTATTTTTCATTCAAGAGTAAAGTAAATAAAAGCATATTCTGAAGAAGAAAGCATAAAACTGCAAGTGCTAGTTTTAAAAAAGTGCAGCCGATAAAAACATATAAACAATTTGAAGATAAAGACAAAATGGACCAAACAATATCTTGAAAAATAAGGAAAGGACGAAATCACATAATGACGTGACAAACACTAAATTAAAAAGGAGAATCCAATTTCCTGGAGGAAGGAGTACAAATTGCGATGGGGTGGCTCCCCCAGCAAATCCTTCAAAGATGGGTTAAAATTATTAAAATATTTATAACGTATTTGATTAAAATTAGGGCAGTTGCATAAAATGTGCAACACTGTCTGATTTACATCACATGTAATGCATGTTGGAACTGGTTCATGACTTAAGAGATATTTGTGGGTGAATCTGGTATGTCCAATGCGAAGTCGAGCTAATAAGACTTGTCCTCTCCTGGTGATATTTAATAATCCGAAACCTCTAGTGGAGGGCTGGATTGAATGCAATTTATTTTTGATTTCTGAATTCCACGTCCCATGCCAATACGTGTTGAGGCTTACAACGATGGCGTTTTTGATATCATCCAAAGGGACACTATTATCGACCAGGATACTTGCAGCTCTGCCAGCTGAATCGGCTGCCTTATTGCCAGCAATGCCCACATGACCAGGGATCCAACAAAAGATAACTTCAAAATTATTTTGCATAACGGTTTTTGTATAAAAGATATGACTGGATGACTATAGGATGGCTATTATTATTGCAGTGAGTGATGGCTTCCACTGAACTCTTGGAGTCGGTGAATATCACCCACTTTTTGTAGACGGATTGGGTTATTGATTGTAGCGATGAAAAAATAGCTTTTATTTCTGGCAGTAAATACCGAGCAAGATGTGTTTAATTTTTCTGCCGTAACTTGATCATTAATTATTGTGGAAAATCCGACGTAATCGTTTGCTTTTGATCCGTCAGTAAAAATGTGTTTATAATCAGAATACTTGCATTTGATCTCATGAAAGACTTGTTGATGAACTGTATCAGCAGTAGTTTGTTTTGGGAATTTTGAGAAATCATTGATTATATAGAAGGTATGACTTTGCTTCATGGTTCAATTAGTATTATTGTAATGACGATTTTGAAATTTGTTAACTGCAGGTCTGAGAGTACCCGACGCATTCGGATCCCAAATGTTGGGGTCATCGAAGGCCGGTGCAGAAATAAAGCAACGTTAGATGGATTAAAAATATGGAGATGTAGTGGGCGATTGGTGCAAGGTTTTGTTTTGAAATAAAAATTTGAAGAAAGTCTGAGGCGTCTATTGTTTAGAGATGGTTCGTGTGCAAGGATAGTAAGACTGTTGATAGGTGAAGTTCGAAAGGCTCCTGTGCAGTGCGCAACGCCTGATTATGTATTGGATCCCGATTTTTCAGATAGGTTTTTGCAGCGGAGCCATAAATTTGGCATCCATAATCAAGTTTTGAGCGTATCAGAGCTCTGTATATTCTTAACAGAGACTTTGTATCAGCACCCCAAGAAGTGTTCGCTAAGACTTTAAGGATATGTAGTTTCAAGAAGCAGAAGTGGATACAGAATGTTTTTTGAGCAGAGAAACTGAAGCCATTTTCTTCGCCCATTGTGATACTTTATTTATAGCGATTTGAAGTTGTCTTTCAATGATACTCATGCTCGATGAAGAGAAAGAAATTTGAAAATCATCTACGAACATGGTACCTTTTACAGCGGGAGGCAATTGGTCAATTAAGCTATTGATTGCTATTATGAATAGAGTTACGCTTAGTACACTTCCCTGGGGTACTCCTCCGAGCGTCAGCACGAGCTCGTTTAAGTGCCACAAGATTTTGTGTGGTCGGATATCGACGAAAAGTGCTCCATACTTTTTTTTTGTGCCTTACGAGCTTCCTGACAATCAAGGTTCCACCAAGGCTTAGGAAAATTGATCCTGCCTTTAGTGGTTTTTGTTATAGCAACGTTTGCTGCCGTCAAGATAATGTCGGTTACTCATCTTACCGCTACATCAATATCAATATTAGTCACGTCTTCCGATCTTATTTCTGCCAACTCGGTAAACGCTGCCCAATCAGCTGGATCAATGCGAAGTAAGGCTTGCTGATGGCCGCAGCGTCCAGTAGAGGTTATCCTGATCGGAAAGTGGCCACTGCTGTAGAGATCAACCTCCACATGAAACTCCCAACGTGGCAGAAAAGAAGGTGAGCATATTACGAGATCGATGGCATGGTAAGACTGGGATTGAGGAGATTATTGAGGAGAAGATTTGGATCAGGGTGAATTCCTCTTTTACGGCTGAAGTGGATACAGAATGTTTTTTGAGCAGAGAAAGTGAAGCCATTTTCTTCCGCCCATTGGGTTACTTTATTGATTGCAATTTGAAGTTGTCTTTCAACGATACTCATGCTCGTTGATGAGAAAGAAATTTGAAAATCATCCACGAATATGGCACCTTTTACAGCGGGAGGCAATTGGTCACTTAAGCTATTGATTGCTATTATGAATAGAGTTGCGCTTAGTACACTTCCCTAGGGTACTCCTTCTTCTGGAATGAAGGTATCCGACAGAACAGACTTGACGCGTACACGAAAAGAACGATGTTTCAGAAAATTGGAGAGAAAGATGGGTAAATTACCTCGCAACCCATACTCGTGCAGGGTTTTGAGGATCCCATACCTCCAGGTACGGTCGTATGCTTTTTCAATATCGAAAAATACGCTCACAAGATGTTTTCGTTTAAGAAATGCTTTTCTTACTGATGTTTCGAGAAGAATTAGATTGTCTATTGTGCATCTGCCACGCCTAAATCCACTTTGATATGAGGATATGAGATGATGTGACTCCAGAATGTGCATCAGTCTGGCGTTTACCATCCGTTCCATGAGTTTACATAGGCAACTAGTGAGAGCTATAGGTCTATAGCTCTCAGGTTTATCATTGTTTATTTGGTTTAAGGATAGGGATAACTGTTGCTTGACTCCAGGATTTTGGGAATCTATGTTCGGAATAAAATCTATTAAAAAGCTGCAGAATATTTTCTAATGAAGAACTGCTTAGATTTTTTAACATGCTATTGTGTATTTCGTCAGAGCCAGGTGATGTGTTTCTTGATTTTTGTAAAGCAATATTTAGTTCATGAAAGGTAAATTGTGTTGTATTGATGAATAAAGTTTGAATAAAATCAAGAATTCTTCGCTCTTTATGAGATTTAATAGCTAAAAACTTAGAACAGTAATTATTTGCGCTGGAGAGTTCAGCCAAGTGAGTCGCCAGGCAGTCAGCTACCTCTTTGTGATCAGATAAAAGTTGACCATTTTTCTCCAGAATTGGAGCAAAAGATATGCTATAGTTTCCAGCGATTTTTTTTATTTTACCCCATACAGTCTTGGACGGGGTGGACGTCGTGATTGTGCTGACATAGGCCTGCCACGAGTCCCGCTGGCTTTTCCGTCGAATCCTACGAGCTTCAGCACGAGCTCGTTTAAGTCACCAAGATTTTGTGTGGTCGGGTATCGACGAAATGTGTTCCATGCTTTTTTTTTTTTTTTGTTTCTTCTGAGCTTCTTGGCAAGCAGAGTTCCACCATGCCTTAGGATATTTGATCCTGCCTTTAGAGATTCTTGGTATAGCAGCGTTCGCTGCGTTTAAGATAATGTCGGTTACTCGCTTTAGCGCTACATCAATATCAATGTCAGTCACGTCTTCCGATGTTATTTCTGCCAAATGGGTAAATGCTGCCCAATCAGCTCGATCAATGCGAAGACGGCCTTGCTGATGCTGCTGATAGCTGCAGCGTCCAGTATATGTTATTTTGATTGAAAAGTGGCCACTAGTGTAGAGACCACCCTGCACCTGGAAATCCCAAAGTGGCAGAAAGGAAGGTTAGGATATTGCAAGATCGATGGCATGGTAGGCTTGCGTAGGAAGGTGGAAATAGGTATTTTCACCGTCGTTTAGAACACATAGATCGTTGTCTTCAATAAAGTTTCCAATGATTAGACCTTTGCTGCTAGAGTCTGAACTCCCCCAGAGAGGATTATGGCCATTAAAATCCCCCAAGATGACAAATGGGGGAGCAAGTTGATCAACCAATGTCTGCAACTCCACGCTTCTCAAGTCGTAAGAAGGTGGAATATATATAGAGCAAACTGTGAATAGCGAGTGGAGGTGAACGCGCGCAGCTACTGCTTGCAGGGATGTGTTGGTATTGAGCTGGCTAGATGCATAATCATTATTGATTAGCAATGCCACTCCTCCACAACGGCGGTCGCCTGACAAGCAGTCCTTGCGGTATATGTCAAAACCTTTCAACCTCGGTCTATCAACAGGGGACAGAAATGTTTCTTGCAGACAGAATATGGCCGGTTGGTGATATTCGACAAGATCTTTGATGTCCGTGACATTATACGAGTAACTCTGACAATTCCAAGAAAGAATGCTCAGGGCCATTAAGAGAAAAGGAAGGAGAAACAGCCAGAAGAAGAAAAAGTAACTCAAGAAGGAGGATGGTCCGTCCACCCTTCATCGTCGGATGGCGGAAGATCTTCAAAATCGACATCCTCGTCCTCCTCTTGGGGAGGAGGTTGTTGGAGTTTTTCGATTTCGGACTTAGTTAATTTTATTTTCTTACTAGAAAGTAAAAAGTCCTCTTTTTTAAAATTATAAAATTTTGGGGGCCTCTGTTTAGAGGCTACCCCAATTTTTGCGCGCGTTTGAATAAATTTCTTTTTCTCTACAAATTTTTTTTTTTTTTTTTCATCAGTTGGTTTCTTCGAAATTAATTTAGTTGAGTAACTTGTACTTGGGATTTGTGTACTTTGTACTTGAATTTCATTATTATTTTTTTGTGGAGGCTTAGGAATATTGACCTGTCTTTTTTTTTTTTTTTTGATTTAGGAGAGTTAGTTGATTTAGTGCTGGTTATTGTAATGATTTGAGGATCTGTTTGTGTACCGGTGGAATTGAATACTTTTCTTACTGCTGCAGCATTTCAAAGTCCAGATAGAGGGGTACGAGACTGAACTATTTTTTGTGCGTCTGGATATGATATATTCTGAGTAGTTTTGATAACCTGTATTTCTTCCTCGGAGAGCCATTTAGGGCATTTTCTAGAGTAGGACGGGTGATCTCCTTTGCAGTTGACACATTTGAATTCCTTTGAGCATTCATTGCTATCGTGGCTGGCCTCAGCACATCTGGCACAAGTTTCTGTGCCACGGCATGACAGCTTGGAATGCCCAAAGCGCTGGCACTTAAAGCACCGTAGCGGGTTAGGAATGTATGGTGTAACAGGGTATGAGAGATATTCAGCTTTGACACGTGAAGGGAGGATAGGCGTACTAAAGGTCAGAATGACATGTTTCGTATTCTGCATTACGCCATTGCGTTTAATAGTGATCCTTTTCACTCCACTTACGTGTTGTTCCTTCATTTCATCTAGGATTTCCTTCTCTGGTGTGAATAGAAGGTCTGGCACTGAAATTACTCCCCGAGAAAAGTTTAATGTAGAGTGGGCTGTAACTGTGCAAAGATAAGGACCTAATTCTTTAAAAGCTAGTATGAGTTGAACTTGTTTGTTATTTAATTCTACCAAAAGCTCGCCTGTTCGTGTTTTTTTTACTGATTTAAATTCGCCGATTAGGTTTACAAGAGCTTTGTTGATTAGAAAAGGCGATACAGCAGTAAATGAAAGGTTTTCATTTCTTTTGATAACGAAAAATTTTGCGGAGGTATACGATTCATTCTGACGCTCCCCACAAGGGGGAGAGGTATTTTTTATGTTTTTGTCCATGGGTTAACCTGGGAACTGAGGGGAAAAACTGGGGTCTAGCCCCTGTGTAGCCCCCCCTGCACAGGGGTAAGGCTTTTACACCAGGGTTCGCCTGCTATCCCTGACGTCAACCGTTTGAGGCACCAACTACCCCCGGTACCACGCAGCCACGGGCACGGTAGAGACACCTTGGCTTAAGGGGTTCTGTCCGACTTTGGTAAGTGTGATGAGGGAAGGAAGGGAACAAAAGTCCCTTCCCGCCGATATTCTGTTTGAGCAACTGGGGGTTCACGACTCCTCCCAAGAGCTCGCCCCGAACTCACCACAGCCCAAGCCCCCCCCCCCACCACGACAAGGTAAACGGACACGGGGGGGTAATAAGAAGGTGGAATATATATAGAACAAACTGCGAACAGCGAGTTAAGGTGAAGTCGCTCAGCTACTGCTTGCAGGGATGTGTTGATGTTGAGCTGGAGAGATGTGTAATCATTATTGATTAGCAATGCCACTCCTCCACAACGGCGGTCGCCTGACAAGCAGTCCTTGCGGTATATGTCAAAACCTTTCAACTTCGATCTGTCAACAGGGGACAGAAATGTTTCTTGAAGACAGAATATGGCGGGTTGGTGATATTCGACAAGATCTTTTATGTGTATGACATTATGCGAGTAACTCTGACAATTCCAAGAAAGAATGCTCAGGGTCACGAAGAGAAACGAAAGGAGAAACGGCCGGGAGAAGAGGAAGCCACTCATGAAGGAGGATGGTCCGTCCACCCTTCATCGTCAGATGACGGAAGATCTTTGAATTCAACATCCTCATCTTCCTCTTGGGGAGGAAGTTGTTGGTATTTTTCGATTTGGCATTTAGTCAATTTTACTTTCTTACTAGAAAGTAAAAAGTCCTCTTTTTTAAAATTATGAAATTTTGGGAGCCTCTGTTTAGAGACTTCCCCAATTTTCGCACGTGTTTGGATAATTTTCTTTTTTTCAACAGTTTTCTTTTGTTTTTGTTCAGTTGGATTGTTGCAAATTAAGATAGCTGAGTAACTTGTACTTGGATTTTGTGCAGTTTGTATTTTAGTTTCGTTACAATTTTTTGGTGGTGGCTTAGGAGTATTGAGCTGTTTGTTTTTTGATTTAGGGGACTTCGTTGATTTAGTGCTGGTTATTGTGTTAATTTGAGGATCTGTTTGTGTACTGGAGGAATTGAATACTTTTCTTACTGCTGCAGCATATGAAAGTCCTGCCGAAGGTGTACGAGACTGAACTATTTTTTGTGCGTCTGGGTATGATATATTCTGAGTAGTTTTGATTACCTGTATTTCTTTTTCAGAGAGCCATTTTGTGCATTTTATAGTGTAGGACGGGTGATCTCCTTTGCAGTTGACACATTTGAATTCCTTTGAGCGTTCATTGCTATCGTGGCCGGCCTCAGCACATCTGGCACAAGTTTCTGCGCCACGGCATGACAGCTTGGAATGCCCAAAGCGCTGGCACTTAAAGCACCGTAGCGGGTTTGGAATATATGGTCTAACAGGGCATGAGAAATATCCAGCTTTGACACGTGAAGGGAGGATAGGCGTACTAAAGGTCAGAATTACATGTTTCGTATTCTGCATTACGCCATTGCGTTTGATAGTGATCCTTTTCACTCCACTTACGTGTTGGTCCTTCATTTCTTCTAGAATTTCCTCCTCTGGTGTAAATAGAAGGTCCGGCTTCGAAATGATTCCACGAGAAAAGTTTAATGTTGAATGTGGCGAAACTGTACAAAGATATGGACCTAATTGTTTGATAGATAGGATATGTTGAACTTATTTTAGGTGTTTTATTTCCACTAATAATTCACCAGTACGTGTATTTTTTACAGATTGAAATTCACCAATAATATTTACCAAGGCTTTGTTTATTAGAAATGGTGAAACTGCAGTAAATGTGAAATTTTCGTTTCTTTCTACCAGGTTGTCCCAAAAGTTCTGCACCATCAATGGTATGCAGATTGCGACGTGGATCAGACAACACAGTAAGATGTGCATGCGCTCAAAACTGCCACCAAGGTAACAAGTAGAGGTCATAGAATAGTGTGGATGTTTATTGAGGAGAATAGCGTCCGTAGTAGTAGTGTAATATCGCGAAAGATGTGTGATTCAAAAACTGCGACACGTGCCGTGCTTCGTTTTCTCGGGGAAAAAAGGGCTAAGTGCGAAAGCTGCTAGCGAGGAAATCTGTGCAGTTGAAGGACCTGATACGATCAATCGTCCACAGCATTCCGGTGGTTCAAACGTTTTTCGTCTGGCGATTGGAGCCTGGAAGAGCAGCCTCGAAGTGGACGGCCAAAATTGGATATTGGGACAGCTGTGGCAGCTGCTGTCCTGGCCGAACCTCAAACCAGCACACGTTCGATAGCACACAGGATAGGAGTATCCAAAAATACAGTGCACCGGAGGCTCCTTGAACAGGAATTCAGGAATAAGCGACCGAGACAAAGTCCATATGAGCTGACCTAACGGCAGGCCGATAAGAGTGAAACTCTGTCAAGAACTTTTGAAAAACCCTAGGGATGATCTATTCTGGAAACGAATCGTTACTGGGGATGAGAAGTGGGTGTTTCTCCGATATCCAGACACGCGCAAACAGTGCGTACCACGAGGTCAAGATACCCAGGCCCACGCGAAACAGGACAGATTCGCCAAAAAGATCATGCTGTGTGTTTTGTGGAATATCCATGGCATGATTCACTTCGAATTGGTTCCTGCGGGCCGTGCCGTCACAGGGGACCTCTATGCCGAACAACTGGAGCGTGTTCACTCTGTACTTGTACAGAAATACCCCGCTCTGACAAACAGAAAGAGAGTATTGCTGCAACATGACAACGCACCAGCTCATCGCTCCAGAACAGTGCGAGCGAAACTCGAGGAACTCGATTGCATGGAGGTTCTTCCGCATTCTGCTTATAGCCCTGATATTGCCCCTTCCGACTACGGTTTGTTTCGTTCCATGACGCACTTCCTGTGTGGTAAACAATTCAATGACTATGACGAGGTGACACACGCTTGTCAACAATTTTTCGATTCGAAACCTGCCTCATGGTATCATCACCAAATTGGAATTTTGGCACAACGTTGGCTAGCTGTCCTGAATCACAATGGCCTGTATTTTGCTGAATAAAATACTTTGCGTTTCTGATACCATTGCTTTTTATTTCGATGCTTGTATGGTGCAGAACTTTTGGGACAACCTGGTATAACAAAAAATTTAGCAGATGTCAGCGGTTCTGTCTGACGCTCCCCACAAGGGGGAGAGGTATTCTTTGTTATCATCCATAAATTAATCTGAGAATCGAGAGTAAAACTGGGGTCTAGCCCCTGTGTAGCCCCCCTGCACAGGGGTAAGGCTTTTACATCAGGGTTCGCCTGCTATCCCTGAAGACTCCCGTTTGAGGCACCGACTACCCCCGGTACCACGCAGCCATCGGCACGGTTGACACACCTTGGCTTAGGGGTTTTCGTCCGCATTTGTTAAGTGTGATGAGGGAAGGAAGGGAGAAAAATCCTCTCCCGCCGATATTCTGTTTGAGCAACTGGGGGTTCACGACTCCTCCCAAGAGCTCGCCCCGAACTCACCACACCGCAAGCCCCCCCCCCCCCCCAACACGACAAGGTTAACGGACACGGGGGGCAAGGAAAAGGGAAACCCGTCGTCCTTGCCGAGGTACTATAGAGTACTCAAGTCGTTGATTAAACCTGTACCTTCGGACGTGGGAGATTTACCTTTGTTTTTTGAAACAATAGTAGTAGTGTTTTCGTCACAAAATGTGCCAAGAAGAGTTTCAGGAACGGCTAGTCGTACCACTGTTAGGCTGTTTCGTGAGGCCGTTATTTATAAATTTAAAAGCGGAAGAGCTTAACAAGTATGAGAGAATAAAAGAGGAAGTTTTGAAGCATAATAGGTTGATCCCAGATGAATTCAGAGAAAGATTCGATATTGCGAGGAAATTAATCTTAGACTACTTAAAAGTAAAAATGCTGAAACGAAGGAAGAATTGCGTAACGTTGTCGTGGCGGATAGATTAAAGGCAGAAATGCTATGGGAGACAAAAGAATATTTTGGGTTACAGGAAAAAGGTGCCGGATTTAAAATATGTGAGGCAGCTTACTTAGCCGAGATACATGAGAGGGTGGTGGAAAATACTTCAGAGAATAAAGAGAAAGGATATACTGAACCAAGACAGAAAAATAATATGAGATGGGAAAGAAACAATAATACGGGGAAAACTTGTTATAAATGTAAACTAAAGGGTGACATTGCAAAATATTGTAATGAAAACAAGGAAACAGTAAAAGCACAGGGGGTTAGGGTCAATTATGAAAACAACTCTAAAGGAGGACGAGCGTTAAATAGGATAGATGACAACAATAAGTTTGTGGCTCGCGTAAACAGGGATTTCCTGAATAGTAGAGAAAAGGAAAACATAGTGTCGGATCTGGTGAAAATGAAAATTAATTATAGAAACAAGCAAATAGAGGGAGTTATTGACAATGGAACGCAAATGTCCGTTATCAGTGAAGAATTGATAGAAAAGGATGTTAACTCTAGTGGGAAAATTTTATTACAACCCGCTTTCGGCAAACATATAGAAGCTGACCTGATCAATATTCCTGTAAGCTTAGAGAATAAATTCAATCTTATATAATTAAAAACTGAGCATATGTATCTATGTATGTATGTCCAAATAACTTCTCCCGAACGCCAATGAACTGACCATCCAGCCAGGTATCGATGGATTCGTAATCTTCCTGTCTTCATGTTCGGCGATTTAACATAATCCTCCGATAATAATTAGCCGAGATATCAATTAAAAACTATTAATAATGACTCAGGTTTCAAAATAAAATCCCCATTTTTCGGAGGCTTTCCTCCATTCAAATCATTATACAGTGCTTCATCTCAACTTTCCGTAACAATGCTTTTATAGTAGTTGTAGCGTGAAGAAAATCGTTAAATGAAAGATCTCTTGCCATTTTTTTTCTCGAATATAAACAAATAAAATTTTGGTTTTTGTTTTGAGGCTTTTCCTGCAATCGGAGGATTTAAAATGCTTACTCTTTTTGGTTATTTTCCCGCAATCTTACTGATTTTTTTTCCTCAAGTCTGATAATTATTGAACACCCGTCACTATACATAACTATTATTTTCGAGATACACCATGCAAAGTCGAGAGAATAGTGAATTAAAACCCGAAATCACGGGAGTGCGGAGCGTCCCATGATTACACACAGCAGTTATTTACACCTCTAGTAATGAAACTGAAAACTTAATGACAACAAGTATATGTATCCTGTCAGACGATTTAGAACACGATACAGCATTCGTCTATGAAACACAAAAATTATTAACGCAATTTTTGAAAAGCAACTTCCCGCACAATATTTATGTTCATTATTTTAGTGACAGATGCGCAGCTCAATATAAAAACCGTAAAAACTTCATGTGGACACTCGTATTTTTTGTTATTATTTTTTCTTTCAAGGTTCTGCTATTCTATATCTTCTCCTCCTATCCATCACAATTCTGTTATTAAAAATAAACTAAATTGATTGAAGCTACAAAAGTATGATGAAGTCTTGTTTTAAATGCAAAATATTTGAATTTAAATTGAAAACACGACTACGAACAATTTTTCAAAAATTTCAGTACTGACGTGAATATATTGCACAATATTAACAAGAGAACCAAAAAGTCCGCTAATTTTACTCTTTGCAATGATAGAACACACCACCAAGTTTGATTCAAATGTTTAAATTATTGAATAGGACCTCTGCCTTCTAATTAAAGATCCACTTAAGTAAACTCATGTTTTGCATAAGGGGCATTCCACGGTATTTTGGACATTATGTAGAGTCCGTAACGTGACCTTTTTTTGCCATAACTTTTTAATTTACCGTTTGATTTGCAAATTATTTTAATCTGAGCTGGTGTGTTGGTGGGAAAAGATCAAAATAAAATAATATGCTAATCAAACAGTAAATTAAAAAGTTATGGCAAAAAAGGTCATGTTACGGACTCTACATAAATGTCAAAAATACCTTGGAATGCCCCATAAGGAAAAAATGGTTCTCGTAGTTAATTTTTTATTCGTATAAAATTACATTATATAAATTTCATGTAATTTTTAATCAAATCTTAATGCTTTTATCAACATATCTGAAAGATTTCTGGATCCATCACAATTTACCAAAGAAGTACGTGTGCTTGCAGATTAGGCTAAGCGGATGGTAGAAAATTACTTTTTCTACACGGAGTTTCCCGCTTTTTATGCTGAATGTTATGTATGGGATAGAAATCCTTTAGTTTCGCTTTGGATTTAATCGATGCATGAAACTTTAGGATGCTTGAATCCAAAAAATATCAAGAATCCTGAAAGTATTCAACCTATCAATAAAACTTCTTATTCTAGGCTCATAGAAATTAACATTGATCATCTGGTTGATGAATGGAAATTGTTAGAGGCAGAAGTTATCAATGAATGCCACTGTCTAATTGACCATTACTGGGATTCAATATTAAAAACAAAATGCCAGAATAAGTTGAAGTTTGAAAACCTTAGCAAGATCATCAAGCTTACATTAACTCTGATTAATGGTAGTGTAGATGTGGAGAGAGGTTTTTCTCGATCTGTCAAAATTCTAACAGAGGACAGAGCTTCAATGTCAATTCAAATGCTAGGTTAACGGTAAGTGACACTCTGAAATCACACAACACACCTGAAATAATTCCTATTTCAAAAAAAAAAAAAAACTTTAGCTAATGTGACTTACAGGAGTTACAATAGTTACCTGAAGCAAGATAAGAGAAAATTAGAAGCAAAAAAAGAAAAGGAACGATATAGAACATTTAAAAAAAAGCAGCTGAAGAAAATCTTTTACAGCTGAATGAGAGTAAACAAGACATTAAAAGCTTATCAACTGAATTAAAAGCTGCAAAAGAATATTTGAATTTCCACAAAGTCATTTCATTCTTCACAAAAAAGGGAGCGAATACTTTGACAAATTTATTAAAAGGTTACAATCCAAGAGAAGTATTTAACGTTGATGAGACGAAACTGTTTTTCAACTTGCTACCCAACTAAATATTGACGGTCAAAGACGAAAACTGACACGGGGGAAACTTTCAAAAATGCGCTTGACTGTTTTATTATGTATAAATGCCGACGGAAGTGAAAAGTTAACAACACCTCTTGTGGTCGGTAGAGCACAAACTGCAGTGTTTTAAAAATGTAAACAGTTTACCTACGGATTACGCTTCGAATAATAAGTCATGGATGACTCGATCGTTATTTAAAGATTTTCTACGAAAATTGGAGAAAAATAAAAAATGCGCTTGTAAAAGCGAAACGTTATTTTGATTATTGATCAGTGGTCTGCTCATTTGGATTTGAAATTGAAAAATGTGCGAGTTGAATTTTTCTCAGCGAATTGCACCAGTCAGCTTCAGCCTTGGGATCTTGAAATCATCCGTTCATTTACGGCACACTACAGGAAACAATTGGTAAAGAAAACACTTGCTTTCCTCAGATCAAGTGAATTGCAAGATGCTTCAAAAGTCAGGATAAATGTATTAGCTCTAAATTTGACTTGCGCAGCGTGAGACAGTATTGACAAAAAATGCGTCACTAATGTGTTCAAAAAAGCAGGCTTCCCCCCCCCCCTGGAAGCCGACTTGAAAACAAACACTTCATCTTCAAATTCCAATGAAACTGAAGAAGATTGTGTGGCTGAAAGTGAAAATCTACCAGAAGCCGATGACGCATATATCGACTGAGATAGAGAGCTCATCATATCACAAATCCCATCGATATCGGATTTTATACCGTTTCCTATGATAGTGGTGATGACGAAGAGGAAATAATAGAGGATGTCCCCACAGCTAATCAAACAATGCGAACTCCAAAACAATTTTTATTAGCAAATGCAAATTAAAAGGCAAGGTTACAAAAAATTGTTAGTACAGAACTATAACTGAAATTATAGCTAGAAAAGAAAAACAAGTAAAGATGACAGATTTTGTCCACTAGTTCATTGCATAAGTGTGAAGTTTTAAACAATATCCTTAGATTCTTAAGAAAATGCCTGATTTTACGTTTTCCCGCTTGGTACGTTTTTTATCACTCGTCCGACAGATGACGTAAAACCGAGGTTCCTCTGTTTCCTCATTTATTTTTGATTCAATCCGTATAAAACTTGTAATGAAGCATTTCTTCAATTACTGCAGCTTCTCTTACCACCATGTAGTGTGCCACTTTCGCTTCACATTTTTTGAAATAAAATTATTTCTGCATTTGATAAAACTAGTGAAATCCATTTATATAGCCCATTTATGGATCAAAGTGTAATATAGGTTTGCAAAGCAACTGATGTAGAAGAGACTGGAGAATGATTATCCTGTAAAGTAGCTTTTAACCTTAATTCAAATGTAAAATCAGGACAATTTTGGTAATATTTAATCTTCAGTGTCAGGTTTAAAGGACTTAAACGATATATCAGTCCAGTTTAATGTAGAGGGCATTCCTATGTATAAGAAGGCGCAATGTAACATACGGCTCATACCATTATAAATACCTCCAGCATAAAAAAGGAACAATATTTTTGTTTGTGGATTATGGTTTGAAAGAGATAACCTTTAATGAATATGTTTTTTAAAACCCTTTGAGACGGAGATGATAGAAATTTCCAGTAAGAAAGGACATGAATTGGGTTAATAAATTCGGTCTACCATCAATACAAAAGTATTTCAATAACTCCTTTGCCAGGGCTTCATCCCATACAACAGCAAATTTGGTTGCGGTTTGCGCGAACATCAAGGCATGCATATTGAAAAGAGGCAAAGAGTTTTGTCACATTTATGAGTACAAAGAAAATGTAGCTGTGCAAACATTGAAAAGTACCGCAGAATATGCAGAGCTGTCTACAATGAAACAAAAAAGTGTTAATGTAGTCAAAGGACGCTGAGAACTCTGAGTTGTATCCATATTTCAGCTTGAATGTATGAATCAGTACTTTTGGGTGTCGCGCAGCACATTACAAACCTTATGGTTGGAGCATCCAACTACATTTATGCACTCAGTAAAGCAAAAATTCTAGAACTTAATTGCACATTAAAAAAGTGAAACAGCCATCTGAAATGACTAGGAAACTGCAGACAACTCATGACATAAAATTTTGAAAAGTATCAGAGTGAGTGGGTGGGTGGGGATTCTTCTGGCATCACCAGCATTGTACATGCAAAAATACTATTCAAAAAGTTTGTTGCAGGGGTTCCTGATATTTATGGAATCACGAAGCAAACGAACAAATATTCATTTACTTCTACATTTACCCAATGCAGCAAAGTCATAGGGACCTCTTTCGGCACAATCCTGTTTTCCCGTCGAATATTCTCAGGGAAAATTGAAAAAGACTTTTAGACGAAAGCAATTTCTTTGTGAATAATTTACTCGTTTTTAAACAAAATGCTACTGAAAATGGTTACTGCGGAAGGTAAAGGCATGCAAAATGATTATGTTAAGAACTTCGTTTAAAATACGCAACGAGGACACACTTTAACAAAACAAGTACTAAATTTAAATTCGTTCTTTTTGAATAAAGGATAAAGTGTGAAATTGTCAATGGAAAAGAGAACTTGACTCTAAGCAATTTGTCTTTCTCATTCCGCATTTGTACAAAGTTTCAGCAGAGCACTTATTTTAAAAACTGCATATAGCGCAAAAACTTACTGCCAAATTACCCTACTTTGCTCAAATGCAACGACGCCCTCTTTTCTCTCCATCACACCCTCCAATGCCTGGGTTTTTCCAGAGAAGAGGCTGGGGCAAATCCACTGCTTTTCTTGGACTTCTTGCACATCTTTGAACTCATGGATCTGGTCTAGTTTCACTAGACCAGATGGGAATTATTCCCACCACCACTTACTGCCAGCCGTTTCAGATGGCCGATTCTCTTGTCGCATTAAGTGACTATACAACATGTGTAGAAATACAGGATATAATTGCCGTGGAAACTGACACGGCAATTATAACCTGTTCTATATCAAGAACAGGATAACAATACAACTTGTGTAGAAGTACAGGATATAATTGCCGTGGAAACTGACACGGCAATTATATCCTGTTCCTGTTATAGAACAGGATATAATTGCCGTTCCCCCCCCCCCCCCTTTGTTCAAAAATTAATCACGAAAATTTCAAAAAGAAAAAAAGATATTGTTCTTGAATATTTGGGCCATGACGTGTCATTCATTACAGATGATGAACTGAGGGATGAGAGGAAAAGGATCGAATCTGAAAATTTTGTATTGTGCCTCATGCTAAATGCTGAAAAGTGTCCCTTGACAAAATAGAAGTAATAATTTTAAAGGATTTAATTTCTCAGGAAAATAATGTGTGATGAATCTTGTTATTTGAAGGAATTTCCGTATTAACTAACTACTAAAGCAAGACGGGCAACTATATTATCTTTAATAAAGTCTTAACCTCTGAGGGTTTCTTTTTTATCAGTTAGTTAACAAGAAGGTAAGTTTGATTTTGCAGTTCTTCATCTAAGTTTCCGCTTGACATATATTTGAAAAACCTCCCGTTGGAGGACATTATAATTTTCTATTTATAATCTTAAAATTATGCGTAAATTGTTTTGTGTAGTGTTTTTACTAAATTAAATATACGGCTTTAAGCATTGCCCCCCCCCCCCTCCCTTTCCCTCATCTCACATGATGGTAGAAGATAAGGGAAAGTAAATTGAACCATACACCAGAAGACTACACATAAGCACTTGAAACTACACATTTTCTTTTTTCATTCTTACTACACATAACTGTGCGAAATAGGTTGGCAGCTCTGCCATAATATTTAAATGATGGTACACCAAGGACAACGGCTGCCAGTCATTTGTGGCACGTTCTACAAAAGAACGTTCCCGCTGAACCTGAGTATCCAGAAAATACATAACCCGATTTTCAGCAAAAGTTTCAAGACAGAATCATCCTATAAAGACGAAGTCGTTTTTCTGATTTGATATTTGATATTACGTTGATATTTTAAAGATTTCTTCTGAGAACATGAAGGCTTCAGAAATTGTGATTTTTGCTGCTGGCTTAGGTAAAGGAGCAATAACTGGCTATTATGCGCATAAAAGATTGAGCCAGGCTCAACAAATGCAAAACGACATGGATCAAGAAACTGAAGTTGATAACGAAATTGATGAAAGAAATGATGGAAAAATGAATGAAGAAGTAAATAAGGAAACGAATACAGGAATGGATAAAGAAATGAAAGACACTTAAAGTGATTGTCAAGAAAATTCCGAAGCTATGGACAAATCCTGGCATGATTCTATCGAAATAGTGACAAAAAATAGACAAAAATACTTATTCAAGAACTTGAGGAGGATCTTATTGACTTCACAGAAAAAGCAAGCAAAATAGCAAAAGAAGGTGATGAAGGTTATGAATATTTTTTCATGTAAGGGATAATAATTTATAAAGCAAAAATAACAACAACAAATCACAATACTCATCTCGCCGTTAGTCGTCATTTATTTTCCTCAAAACGTTGCCAACTCGAAACAGAAATTCAAAATAAGACCTGTTCAAACCAGGTCTTAGCAAGTTGAATGTTAAGATTTTTTTTTATAAGTAATTCTTGAAGCAACACTAATACTTTAAATATTTTTGACTTACATTGATTTGCACATCTATCATACATACAACAGGCAGGAGCAAAAAAGGTTAAAAAAAATTCTTTGAGTCGCTGTGGCACGGAAGGGTTTTGCGGTTGTTGAAGTCGGATGGTTGTCATTCGCACGGTGAGCCTGGTGAATCGGGGGATGTGGAGTTCACCGTTTTTCCGTGTTATTTATTTATTACATTTTTTTTTTTTTTTGGGGGGGGGGGGTGCTGTTGGATGGAGGAGTTGCGGTTGGTAAGGGCATGAAAAGCGAAGAGAAATAGAAAGTTTGCTAAGGTCGGTTTTTTCATATTTTTTTTCAACATTTTTTTTTTTTAATATTTCGTTGCTACAGAACATTGCAAAGGGTACTACGGTATGAGAAAATAGAGTAGTTTTTCTGATTTCTGAATCTCAAGAACCCTTAAGGGCAATACTGCGCCAAACGATTCTTTGTTTTACACTATTTATTTTTCATTCAATAAACGTATTTTGAAGTAAAAGGCATAAAACTTCAAGTAGTTTAAAATAAAAAGTTCTTTTTAATTCAGTGTTTGTCTCGTTATTATGTGACTTTGCCCTTTACTTATTTTTCAAGATTTATTGTCAAGATATTGTTTCATCTATTTTTTCTAGCGAGATCAATTTTTGTGTTAATATGGCCAGAAAAATGTGTAGGGGAGTTGGGGTTATAGAGATTGAGTATTTTGTCGATAACGTTCTCAAACAAAGCCTTTTCTATACAGTTGGAGCAACCATTGCTCCATAAGGAGCGCTGCGTTCAGGTCCCCAATAATTAGTGATTTGGTTGGTTGGTTGGTTTGATTTTTATGGCGCAAGAGTCCTTGAGGGCTATACTGCGCCAACAACTTTTTGTTATATATTATATATTTTTCATTTAAGAATAAGACAAAAAGTAAAAGTAAGTATTATTGTGCGATGAGATTTTTTTCAATGAAGTTATCCCACCGATGACTAATTTAATTAGTGCATTTTTAGTTGCAGAGTGTAAATGGAGTCCTTTTCAGAAAACAATATCTGTATTTGAAATTATGAATTTACTTCCTCCTTGGTGATATGATACAGTGTTATCCTGGGCGAGCTATTTACATATGAAACATGATATTGCAAATTAAGTTATCTCGAAGCATAGATAGATTTGTAAAACAGGCAAAACCATTATTTGTAAATTTGCATTATGACAAATGAAGAATCATTTATGCAATCGATGTTACAGTTATAAAACGCCTATTCGAGAGCATGACGGCTAGCAGCCGACTTGGCTGACTATGAAACTAAAATACGGCGCCTTAACAATAAGAGAGATAGCAACTGAGCTACAGAAGCAACATATATAGTCATCCAGAGTCATTTGCATGTGAAATGCGCATTTCCCGATGTTAGAACGGCGGCCAATCAAATGGATAAGGCCCCCCCCTTGTCCGTTTACCTTGTCGTGGTGGGGGGGGGGCTTGCGGTGTGGTGAGTTCGGGGCGAGCTCTTGGGAGGAGTAGTGAACCCCCAGTTGCTCAAACAGAATATCGGCGGGAAGGAACGCTTTGTTCCCTTCGTTCCCTCATCACACTTACCAAATTCGGACAAAAACCCCTAAGCCAAGGTGTCTCTACCGTGCCCGTGGCTGCGTGGTACCGGGGGTAGTCGGTGCCTCAAACGGTTGACGTCAGGGATAGCAGGCGAACCCTGGTGTAAAAGCCTTACCCCTGTGCAAGGGGGCTACACAGGGGCTAGACCCCATTTTTTCCCCTCAGTTCCCAGGTTAATCCATGGATGATAACAAAAAAAAATACCTCTCCCCCTTGTGGGGAGCGTCAGAATGAATCGCTTACATCTGCAAAAATTTTTACCATCAAAAGGGACGAAAATCTAACATTCACTGCTGTATCCCCATTCTTAATTAACAAGGCATTAATAAATCTTATCGGCGAGTTCTAATCAGTTAAAAAACTACGTACAGGCGAATTATTAGTCGAAATAAAGCATCCTAAACAAGTTAAAACTATTCTAGCTATAAAGCAACTAGGCTCATATCTTTGTACAGTCTCAGCACATTCAACATTAAACTTTTCTAGAGGAATCATTTCGGAGCCAGACCTTTTATTTACATCAGAGAAGGAAATCCTAGAGGAAATGAGAGATCAACACGTAAGTGGAGTGAAGAGGATCACAATCAAACGCAACGGCGAAATGCAGAATATGAAACATATCATTCTGACATTTAGTACGCCTATCCTCCCTTCACGTGTCAAAGCTGGTTATCTCTCTTGCCCAGTGAGACCTTACATCCCAAATCCGCTACGGTGCTTTAAATGCCAGTGTTTTGGACATTCCAAGCTGTCATCCTGTGGTACAGGAACCTGTGCCAGATGTGCTGAGCCCGGCCACGACAGCAATGAATGCTCAAAGGAATTTAAATGCGTCAACTGCAAAGGAGACCATTCCTTGTACTCTAGAAAATGTCAAAAATGGCTATCCGAAAAGGAAATACAGGTCATCAAAACCACTCAAAAATATCATATCCAGACGCGAGAAAAATTGTCCAATCTCGTACACCTACAGCTGGACTTTCATATTCTGCTGCTGCAAAAAAAATATTCCATTCCATAAGCACACAAACTGAACTTCCAGTTAACACAATAACCAGCAATAAATTACCGAACTCACCTAAATCAACAAGCAAACAGCTCAATAATTCTAAACCACCACAAAAAAACTAACGAAATTAAATTACAAACTGCACAAAATCTCAGTACTAGTTACTCAGCTACATTAATTTCAATCAAACCAACTGACCAAAAACAAAAGAAAACAATTGAAAAAAAGAAAATTATCCAAACGCGCGCAAAAATTGAGGTAGCCTCTACAAACAGAGGCCCCCAAAATTTTATAATTTTAAAAAAGAGGATTTTTTGCTTTCTAGCAAGAAAGTTAAATTGACCAAATCTCAAATTGAAAAACTCCAACCACCTCCTCCACAACAGGAGGACGAGTATATTGATTTTGAAGATCTCCCGCCATCCGACGATGAAGAGTGAACGGACCATCCTCCCTCTTAAGTTGCTTTCTCTTCTTCTGGCCGTTTCTCCTTCCTTTTCTCTTCATCTCCCTGAGCATTCTTTCTTGGAATTGTCAGAGTTACTCGCATAATGTCACAGGCATCAAAGATCTTGTCGAATATCACCAACCGGCCATATTTTGTCTGCAAGAAACATTTCTGTCCCCTGTAGATAGACCGAGGTTGAAAGGTTTTGACATATACCGCAAAGAATGCTTGTCAGGAGACTTTCGTTGTGGAGGAGTGGCATTGCTAATCTCTAATGATTATGCATCTAGCCAGCTCAATATCAACACATCCCTGCAAGCAGTAGCTGCGCGCGTTCACCTTCACTCGCTGTTCACAGTTTGTTCTGTATATATTCCACCTTCTTATGACTTCAGAAGTGTGGAGTTGCAGACACTGGTAGATCAACTTCCTCCCCTATACGTCATCTTGGGGGATTTCAATGGCCATAATCCTCTCTGGGGAAGTCCAGACTCCAACAGTAGAGGTTTAACAATAGAAAATTTTATTGAAGAGAATGACCTTTGCATTCTTAATAACGATGAAAACACTTATTTTCATTTACCTACCCAGTCTTACCATGCCATCGATCTCGTAATATGCTCACCTTCTTTTCTGCCACGTTGGGATTTTCAGGTGGAGGGTGGTCTCTACACCAGTGGCCACTTTCCGATAAGGATAACCCAGGGTTGATAGTAACTCAACATCAAAAACCCTGAAAGTGAAAATGAAAAGCAACGAAACCCTGAGAGGTTACTAACACTATGTGTTTCATTTCCAGGGGTATCTTCAATGAGGGGAGGGGTCATATTAACACAGATTGAAACATAGAAATTTTTGAAGGAGTGCTTTATGGTGTTTTTCTCCCTTTATTTTTTCTTTTTTGAGCAGCGCATCCCTGTCGTGCAAATATCACAGAAGTTGAACATAAAAACAGCAAATAGGAAACAAATATACACTCACCTAAGTAGTTTAAAGAAAAGCCAGAAGTTCGTTTCTTAACATGAAAGGAAACTAATATTGAAATTTTTGACAAATGAATTATTTTAGTCATATGAAATTTTATTCTATGATGCAAAAATTAAAAAATCCTTGAAGGCCTCTTGTATACATACAGAAAAAATAAATTAAAAATAACTTAAAACGAACAGTGAATATAGAAATGCTCAATTTCTTTGACAAAAGGTTCACTTATTTAAAAAAACGTCCAATTTTTGTTTGTTTTGTTTCAGTTCTGTTGTCTTGTGACAAACTCCTTTTTTTCTGTCTTTGTTTTTCCTCACCAGCAGTAGTAGGTGATGCAGTGTCAAGAACATGATTGCCACTTTTACTACTCGATGCTTCAGATGGATTTACAGAAGGATTTTTTGCCTGAAGTGTCTGCTGATAAGTAGCCCAACTATGCAATAAATTTCTTCCAAAATTTCCTTGTAGCGGTTCATGCACAGGATCATTACTGCCGAATATATCACAGGTGCTTGTGCCCATAGAATGCAAATAATACTTGACAGTTTGTATAGCATCTAAACTTTCCATATTTAATGAAGTTCTGCTATCAGTGACTATATCGTCCATCCAGTTGAATGCACTTTCAACTGATGGCCCGTGAAAACAAGACAATACAGCTTTGATCAGTTTTGAAAGTTTAACATATTTTAGGCTATCTCCATTCTGAACACTCATAACATGTGTCCAAAACGAAATCAAATTATTACTCTGCTGAGATAGAGAGCTATCTATTTGATACTCTCTTAGTTCTGCATCTAAGAGAGGTATTTCTTCTTTGGGAATTACAGTAGGCAATAATTTTGCCAAATTTATGATGGCAGCAAATGTTGTTGTTACCCCTCTTAGAGTAGGATTAAGGGCAGATAAATTTATTAGAAGTGAATTACTCAACGGCAATTTTTTTTTCATATATTGAGCACATTTAGTATAAGCAACTTTCAAAACCTCTTTTTTAATTCTTTAAAATCAAAACTAGGATCATTTCCTTGATTGGCATTCATCCCTGTGAAAATTAGTTTATCGGGAAGAGAGTTTGCTCTATCTGCGATATTAATCTTTAAAATGTCATTAAATGAATTAATATTTGTAACTAATTCATGCTTTAAGAAAAAGACGAAAAATGTTTTTGTCAAGTTAACCATTTCCACATGCAGTTCATGTAAAAGGCATTCCTTGCTCTGGAATAATTTTACATACCTGTTAAAATGAGGTAGAACAGATTCATAGATTCCTATGAGAAACAGAGTCTTTTTTTGTTCTTCAAACAGTCTTTGAGTTATTCTGTTTTTTCTAATTCTACCTTCTGCAGTTAATCTTTTTTTTTTTGTCAACAGTTTTTGAACTTTTTTAATTGATTCTACTTCTTCTTTACGCAATTGCTTCTTTTCATAAATCTCTTCTAACTGTTCCTCATATAATGGTGTACTCCATGAGAAGTAAAAAATTAATAATGCATCCCATAAATGTTTTAGGCGCTCAATGACAAGAAGAACATAAAGCCACCGATGATCCGGGCGAGAAAGTGGCTTTAAGGGCTTAATTTTAATTAAAACACAAATTTCAAAAAACAGTTCCCTTTTGTCAGTGCTCTTTAAGTCAAAATATATGTTGTCTACCAAGATTTCCAAATGCTTCAGAAAAGGTTCTGTGAATTTTTTGGCGCAATTGTTTGCAGTGTGGCAAGTTTCCCCACTTATATCTAACAAATGAGGAGCTTTTTTTGTTCTAAGTTTCGTTTCAGCTCCGTTTTTTTTGCCTCGCATAGTATTACACGAATCCAAACAAACACTTATTAAATTACTCCATGGTATGTCATTTGATTCCATAAGGGATACGACCGCATTATACACAGCTTCTGCGCTGCAAGCCGATAACTTCAGAGAGGCCAAATGACGCAGCACCACTTTACTCTGAACTTCAGAAAAATATCGTACCAGTACTGCCAATACGCTATCAGAGGACCTGCTAGTGCTTTCATCTATGTTTAGAGAAAAGAATGAAGTCTTTAATTCTCCGATTTGTTCATCTTTGATCGTTTTGGAAAGTCTATATTTCATTTTGTAAGCTGCTGCCGATCTTGATAATTGTAAAGCCTTTAAAGCGGAAATATCAAGCGCTAAGGTTTTCGATAATTCTATTAATTTCGGCGCTAAAGAAAATGCAAGCGAGTTCTCCGCTATAAAACTCAGTATTAAAGCTTCGCCTCTTGTTTTTCTTGATGCTGTGTCGAGAGTACGTTTATCCTCTTCATTTTCGAAGATACTCCCGCCAACAGGACAAAGTGCATTTATAACCTGAGAATGGAGAACTGATTCACGGGCTTGTTTGTGGGTGCTTGTACCCGAATGGTTTTTTAAGGATTTTAACCCTTCATTACTGTATTTAATCGAAGTGTTGCAGCAAATGTAAAAACATTTGCCAGCTTTATTAATTTTTTTGCACCAAACACTTATTTTCTCGTTGCGTTGATCCAGCTTCGACAGCCATTCCCATCGGAATTTATTTTTAAGTCCTTTTTCAATTTCTACAATATCGTCCGCTTCGGAAAGAATTTTCATTTTCTTAATAGAAGACGCAAGCTTAACACAAAAGCGAACTCATAGTCGTAGAAGCGAGAACACAAGAGACAAAATGGCTATTATCAAACTACGACGAACAACGCTACCCTCATCAGTGGAGTGATTCCGAAATTCCGTTCTGTCTACGTATGTTTACCCTCCCTCTCCCCTACCATCAAGACATATCCTCCTAGGAGGATGCAAGCTGCGCCAACGATAATGCGCTTGCGGGGGAAGAAAAAGGGAGGGGGTTTAAAGCTCTTCTCGTTGAACTGCCGACTACAGAAACCGGGCTAGACATCATGGTCTCGTCTCCCCTTCGCCTCTTGTTTGGCGCTCGCAAGGCAGGGAAGGAGGAGAAAATGCGCAAAAAATAAAATCACATAACAGCATTTTGGGAAACCCGGAATGCTTTTCCGGAAAACCCGGGAATCCGTGGTAGTCCCGGAAAACTAACACCCCTGCGGATAACCTCTTCTGTACACTGCGGCCATCAGCAGCATCAGCAAGAGGTATTCTTTATGATATCATCCATAAATTAACCTGGGATTTGAGGGGCAAAACTGGGGTCTAGCCCCCCCCCCCCCCGCACAGGGGTAAGGCTTTTAAATTAGGGTTCGCCTGCTATCCCTGACGTCAACCGTTTGAGGCACCGACTACGCCCGGTACCACGCAGCCACGGGCACGGTAGAGACACCTTGGCTTAGGGGTTTTTGTCTGAATTTGGTAAGTGTGATGAGGGAAGGAAGGGAACAAAAGTCCCTTCCCGCCGATATTCTGTTTGAGCAACTGGGGGTTCACGACTCCTCCCAAGAGCTCGCCCCGAACTCACCACACCGCAAGCCCCACCACCACGACAAGGTAAACGGACACGGGGGGGACAAAGAGGTGGCTGACTGCTTGGCGAATCATTTGGCAGAAGTCTCCAGTGCAAATAACTATTTTCAAAATTTTTAACTATCAAATCACGCAAGGAACAAAGAGTTCTAGATTTTAATTCAAACATTTTTCATCAATACAAAATTTACCTTTCAAAGACTAAATATTGCTTTACAAAAATAAAAAAACACATCACCTGGCCCTGACAAAATACACAATAGCATAAAGTAAGAAAAAACAACGTTAGAAGAAGCACAAATTTGCAAATAACAGCAGACACGTGTTTCGGCGTTAAAGGGAACGCCTTTTTCAATGCAAAAAATAATGAGCTTATGGATGAAAAAACATCCGACAAAATGTCCAAAATTTTCAGCACAAAGGTATTTATTTATCTTATCTCACACAATAGCATGTTAAAAAATCTAAACAGGTCCTCTTTAGAAAATATTCTGCAGTTTTTCAATAGAATTTATTCTGAACACAGATTCCCAAAATCTTGGAGTCAAGCAATAGTAATTCCTATCTTTAAACCAAATAAACAAACTGATAAACCCGAGAGCTATAGTCCTATAGCTCTCACAAGCTGCCTTTGTAAAGTAATGGAGCGGATGGTCAACGCCAGGCTCATGTACATTTTGGAGTCGAACCATCTGCTATCTTCATATCAAAGTGGATTCAGGCGCGGCTAATGCACAGTCGACAACCTGATGCTTCTTGAAACATCAATAAGGGAAGCATTTCTTAAACGGAAACATCTTGTGAGCGTATTTTTTGACATTGAAAAGGCATATGACCGTACCTGGAGGTATGAGATCCTCAAAAGCCTGCACGAGTATGGATTGCGAGGTAACCTGCCAATCTTTCTAATTTTCTAAGAGATCGAACTTTTCGCGTACGTGTCAAGTCTATTTTGTCGAATACCTTCATCCCAGAAGGAGTCCCCCAGGGAAGTGTGCTAAGTGCAACTCTTTTCATAATCGCAATCAATAGCTTAATTGATCAACTGCCTCCTGCTGTAAAAGGTACTATGTTCGTTGATGATTTTCAAATTTCTTTTTCTTCATCGAGCATGAATATCATTGAAAGACAACTTCAAATAGCCATCAATAAAGTATCACAATGGGCGGAAGAAAATGGCTTCTCTTTCTCTGCTAAAAAAACCTTCTGTATTCATTTCTGCCGTAAAAGAGGTCTCCATCCTGATCCAAATCTTAACCTTAATAACCAACCAATAGCTGTAAAGGATCAGGGAAAATTCCTGGGTCTCATACTTGATAAAAAAAAAACTTAAATTTGTCCCGCACATACAAGAGCTGAGAAAAAAATGTTTATTGAAACTAAATATCCTGAAAGTCTTAGCAAACACATCTTGGGGTGCTGATACAGAGTCTCTGTTGAGAATTTACAGGGCTCTTATACGCTCAAAATTTGATTATGGATGTCAAATTTATGGCTCTGCAGCGAAAAGGTATCTGAAAGCCCTGGATCCAATACATAATCAGGCACTGCGCATTTGCTCAGGAGCCTTCCGAATCTCACCTATCAACAGTCTTCATATTCTAGCACATGAACAGTCTCTAAAAAATAGGCGTCTCAAATTTTCTTTAAATTTTTACTTCAAAATAAAACCTTACACTAATCACCCACTACACCTTCATATTTTTAATCCATTTAAATGTTCTGTTATTCCTACACCGTCCTTCGATGATCCCAACATTTGGGATCCGAATGCGTCGGGTTCTCTCAGACCTGCAGCTATTAGATTTCAAAACTCTCAACATATTAAAACCAATTGAACCATGGTGTGATGTAACTGCTCCTGCAATAAAAGACCTGGATTTATTCCCCAAAGAAACTACCTCCAATACAGTTTACCAACAAATTTTTCATGACATTAAAAGCAAATATTCGGAATATAAAGATATTTTTACTGACGGGTCAAAAGCAAATGATCACGTCGGCTTTTCTACAATAGTTGATGGTCACGTTACGGCAAAAAAATTAAACCCATCTTGCTCTGTATTTACTTCAGAAATAAAAGCCATATTTACTTCTCTTCAGTCGATAGCCCGATCCAACTACAAAAAGTGGGTGATATACACAGACTCGAAGAGTTCAGTGGAAGCAATCACTCACTGCAATAATAAGAGTCACCCTATAGCCATTCAGTCCTATCACCTGTTAAAAAATCTTATGCAAAACAATTTTAAAGTCCTCTTTTATTGGATCCCTGGTCATGTGGGCATTGTAAGCAATGAGGCAGCCAATTCGGCTGCCAGAACTGCAAGTATTCTGGTTGACGACAGTGTTCCTTACGCTGACATCAAAAACGCCATTTCTGAATCTTTTAATATGCATTGGCAGCGGTTCTGTCATTCAGAAACCCAAAACAAACTGCGTTCGATCCAGCCCTCGACTAAAGGCTTTAGATCATTGCATCTCACCAGGAGAGAACAAGTTTTATTAGCTCGACTCCGCCATTGGTCATACGTACTAGGTTCACACATAAATACCTTTTATGCCGTGAACCAGCTCCAATGTGCATGACATGTAATGTGAATCAGACAGTGCTACATATTTTAAGTAACTGCCCAAATTTTAATAATTTTAACCCTACTTTGAAGGAGTTGCTTTGGGACCAACCCCGTCGCAATTTGAACTCCTTTCTCCGGGAGATTGGTTTCTCCCTTTTAATTTAGTTTATGTCGTCATTATGTGATTTTGTCCTTTTTATATTTTTCAAGCTATTGTTTCATCCATTTTTCCTTATGTTTTTAACGTTTATATGTTTTTAAGGCTGTTCCTTTTTAATACTAGTACTTGAAGGTCTATGCTTTTTACTTCAAAATATTTTTACTTTTTTGACTTATTCTTAAATGAAAAATAAATAATAGATAACAAAAAATCGTTTGGCGCAGTATAGCCCTCAAGGGCTCTTGCGCCATAAAAATCAAACCAACCAACCAACCAAAAATGTAAAATTTATGGTTTTCAGTTGCTGTGGCGCGGTGTTTGCGGTCGGTGAACACTTATGGAGCATTTTTTTTTTTTAATTGAAGCTGGATTTTGTCTTCCAGTCTGGCGGCGGCTCTGGGGGGTTCGGGAGTTGTGGAGTTCACCGTTTTTTCGTGTTTTCTTTTTTTTTTTTTTTTTTTGGTGCTGTGGAACGGTCGAGTAGTGTCTTTCGATCCCGCAGAGAACCTGCGGGTTCAAGAATGATGAATTTCACAATTTCTAATGATTTTGCTTCAGTTTTTTTTTTTTTTTTTTTTTTTTTTTTTTTTTTTTTTTGCTACATTGCAACAGAACATTGCAAAGGGTGCTGCGGTATGAGAAAAAGAGTAATTTTTCTGATTTCTTATTCTCATGAGTCTTTGAGGGCTCTACTGCGCCGAAAGATTCTTTATTTTATACCACTTATTTTTCATTTAAGAGATAAGTCAGGGAATGGTAAATGTATTTTGAAGTAAAAGGCGTTGACTTTTATCAATACCTTTTTCCCCAAACTTATTACCTTTTTTCTTGTGAATGTATTTTGAATTCTTACGTTTAAAATTTCGGATATATGTGTGGTGACTGAAAAGATAAGTAAAAATCATGTTTAGCATACCGGCGTCTGCCCAAATATTATTGGCCATGACCTCGTTTTGTGTACATTTAATTATATAATAATAATAAAATCCCAAATTTGAAAGTAGTTTAAAATAAAGTCATTAAAAACATTTAGAGAAAGTATAAATCAATAAAAAAAAAAATAGTTGAAATAATATCCTGGCATTGAACATTTGAATAAAAAAAAAGGACAAACCCACAGAATGACGACAAACACTAAATTAAAAAGGAGAAACCAATCTTCTGCGGGAAGGAGAACTGGAGTTCATTCACAAACAGAAGTGCGAAGCTCAATGAGGCAATAGCACAGTGGCGTAGCTACAGTTTCTGCTGCCCGGGGCGGTTCCTCTATTTGCCGCAATTTCATTGAGACATATCTAATACATTAAACCGTCGAAAACTTTATTTAAGGAAGAAGAGGGAAACTAACTTAATCCGTATTCTTCCTACAAAAAAAGGGGGGGGGGATGTTAGGTGCCTATCTCAGAGAAATATTCTAAATTTACGTCAAAAATCGCAGTTAAGAGTGGCGTTAAGATGGATGGAGTTCTCTCTCGAATCTTCATTAAAACTGAAGTCAGTTTTAGCTTTTGGTGACGTTAGGAAGTCCGGGTCTTTTCTAGAATATTTTCAGAAATTTAAGTTTCAAAAATACAATTTAAGTCTGCCTTAGTAGACGTTAAGGGAAAGAGGAAGGTTCAGGGGCTCACACACTATGGAAATGATGCAACTCTGAACACAAAACCTTACATTTCGAAAGGGGTGTTTTTCTTTGCTTTCAGTAATAGATTTCAAGTATGATTACCTTATTTAGATATTTTTTCAAATCAAAGGTGTTAATATGCCACCTGGGGCGGACCGACCACTCCACTCCACCGTAGCTACGCCACTGCATTAGCAGTCAGCTACGTTTTGCATAGCAACTGAAGCTGGCAGCCATTCCTGGTGGACAAGCAACCTCGAGTTTACCGTATTAGCTGTATGTTATTGCGAGTTCGAAGTTAATTTTTAATCCTTTTCTAAGTATAAAATGCATTCTGAACATTGTGAAAGCCATGATAACCGAGAAACACGAAGATATCATGAAAAAATCAAGATAATCATATAAGGACCCGTATTTATTGAGTAAAAATGAACTTTCAACTAAGCAATCTGACTTGCCAAACTTGTTTACTGATATCGTGAATTGTCTGATTTATGGCTTTAGTGCCAATACATTGGAAGAATTAAAAGCTTACTTAAGTTCAAAAGCTTATTACATTTTTTTTTTTTTTGTGGGTGTATTTTGGATATATGTGTGGTGACTGAAAAGATAAATTAAAACCATGTTTAACATACCGGCGCCTGCCCAAATATTTTTGGCGATGACCTCGTTTTGTGTACGCTTAATTATATAATAATAAAATAAAATTCGATTCATTTTCTAAAGGAGTGATTTATGTTGGGAGTATCATATTTTCTATGAAATTGATACCAGAATTTATGCTAAACTTGGTCTCCTGAGAAATATAACTTTTTAGTGCAGTTTTGCAAGAACAGATTAATTGTTGAATTGTTAGCACTAAAAGAGTAAAAAAGACAAATAAACCAGAGATAAAGCGTCAGTTTTCACACATGCTGATATAACTGAATTCTTGGTAATATTTTAAAATAAATGGAAGAATAAAAAAATATTTTGAAATTTTAGACTGCTTCAGACGTAAAAGTAGTAGAAAGCATAAACTATAAAATAACTGGTGTTTTTACCGTTTAGAGTATATTATGGAAATTTTCTTGAAAACAGCAGAAATCACACCCACTTACACGTAAAAACAATTCAATGCCCGGTTTTAAAAAATTAATGTTTTTTCATGAAAAGAGTGTAGAGTTTCATGAAAAGAGAGGTTTTGTTGTTTTTTAATAAAACTTGCTTTAAGTACAGCCCTTTGCTTTCTCTCCGAAAAATTCAAAACGACAGGAATGTTAATATAATTAAAGACAAAATTTGTCTGATGTGGTAAATTAATTCCAGTTTTAAAGAGTTTTTTTTTTTTTTTTTTTTTTTTTTTTTGTAGCTTGTGTGGAAAATTTGTTTTTAGATTATATTTGTTTTTGAACCTCTTAAATAGAGTTAGCATGTCTGTTAACTTGGACCGAGGGCTAATTTTCAAGTACTGGGTACTGAATGTACGCAAAAACAGTGATAACTTTACTTATTTTCTGATTGATAATTTTACTGAATATTGTCAATAGTTCATAGTCAGACTGCCAGACACTTCCCGTGGGCGGTAATGGCTGACAGACATCCTAAAGCTCACAAAAAAGTGGCACACCATTACTTATTTACTGAGTCTAGCTTTTTATATTGTGGTACTCGGGGAACTATTTCAATACATTTTGTAAGCTGCGGGACTAATCGTACGGGCCAAACATCCCGCCAGACATAATTGAAATGTCGCTGTGAGTAGGAGCAGAAGGTCATTACTACTTGCGCTTGGGCACTGAGAAAAGTATTGTCTGTTTTCAAAAAATTGCTTTAACAGAAAAACTAGAAAAAAGAAAATGGAAATAGAAGAGTTCAATTTATCGACTGCGTAGACATACTGTGATGATATTTTGTAATGTTTAGGCAATTATTTGAAATTATTGTTTCTTAGAATTGTGTCACGAAATTTGCGATTTCGTGGTTATGCAAGCATTCAACGGTAAGTTCCAAATTATATTTAAACACCCAACGAGTGATGAATGAAAAAGAACTAATACGCTTAGTTTTCATAGTTTTCATATTTATCAATGTTGATTACAGCGCATGTGACTGTGAGTACAATCAAAATATGTGCCTTGTTTAAAAAATATAGCAGACTTGTTAAACTGTCTTTTGTAATATTTCTGTTTTTTGTAATATTTCTGATGTGAACTTAATTTTGTTTACTAAAGAGACGTTAAAAAAGTGTCAAACAGTTTTAAAACACTAGAAAGAACATAACCTCAAATTCAAAGATGTTGTTTTGATAATTGATTTATTTGAAAGGGGGGCTATCACATAGTCGGTGTTATAAGTTATTTAAACGGTTTGCAGCGCCTCTTGTAGAAGTTGGTTTGCAGTGCCAGCAGAGTACAACTCAACTCGACTCGCTAGTGCCGGTGTTGACGATTGGAAAAGCCTGCACGCAGCAGTCGGCAGCTGGTCATTTTTCTCTAGACTTTTCAGGCTGTAGTTTTACCTTTGATATCTTTTACCTGTTTTTAGTTCTTTACAATGCTCGTACCTGTTTAGTGTTTTAAAGATGTTAAATTGGTTCTTGTTAAACGAATGCTATATACTCCTTTTTCTGACTCTGCATCTGGCGACCCGGACGTGATGAATGACGTTGCTTTGGAAGTGCGTTGCTGAACTTCGCCATTATTGAAGCCATGTGACCGCTAATTCTTGTTCTGCAGCTGATGTGCTTCCTTTACGCCTGGAGTTAAGTTTGCTAGCTGTTTTATTTTCGGATTTGGACTGAAATATGCAAGAAGCGGACGGCAAGTCTGTGCAGGTCTCCCGTATCGCTCTGCGACTCCCGCCGGTATGGAAGTCTAATATTCGACTTTGGATAGCGCAGTGTGAGAACGCATTTGCTGTAAGTGAAGTTACTACTGACAGCACGAAATATGCTGCATTGGTCGCAAATACAGATGCGGAAATTCTTTCGCGAGTGTTGGACATAATCGTAACTTCACCGCAAACTGAGAAGTATAAAGCGCTTTGTGGATGTCTTATCGCCGAGTTTGAGGACTCGAAACACCAAAAGTAGCAAAAACTACTTACAGAGCTGCATTTGGGTGACGAGCGGCCCAGTCAATTGCTGAGGAAGATGAAAGAGGCAGCTGAGGGTCAAACCAACGATGATTTTTTGCAGATTTTACAGCTTCAGAGGTTACCTTCACAAATTCAGGTGGTCCTTTCTGCGTCTTCTGAGCCCCTGATAAGCTGGCAGTGATGGCTGACAGGGTAGCAGAGGATGTGCAGCCATCACCTGTGTACACGACCACCGCTTCTGACAGTAACTGAACTAAAACTTCTTATGGTTTTGAACAGCTTGCCTTGAAAATCGAAGAGCTGTCCCTACAAGTGGCGGATATAAAGAGGGGACGCCAATACTACCGAATTTTAAAGGATAGTAAAAATAGCCGTCGAAGTACATCAAGATCTGGAAGCAGTGGTTTTTGTTTCACTATCGGCGTTTCGGTGATCGTGCGAGGAGATGTGTTGAACCATGCGCCTATCAACAAAAAAATGCTCAAGCTCTGTCATAGCTGGCATGTCAGAGCCTGTGAAGAAGACCAGTCGCCTATTTGTTACAGATCGCAGAACTGGACAGAATTTCCTCATTGATTCAGGGAGTGAGATTTCTCCGATTCCCCGGCACATAAGAACTGTAGATATCTGCGAGATTGAACACATAGGTACAAGAACTAACTCAATGCGTTTACATACGGACTTTATTGATGTCTGCCATCCACACTACAACGCGCAGAGTTGCGCTACCAGTGAAACAAAAAAGCAGTCGACTACCTGTCAACAGAAGGTATTATTTTATCTGGCGCCACCTGCCAGATAAATTTCTTTACATCAAAATTTACATAAATGACGATAAATAAAGAATTGAATAATTAAAAATAGAAAACAGTTCAAAGTTCTTTTGTGATCAGTTTCACAACACTCCCACCTTTTTGATTCGCTTGAATCAAAAATTAAATAATGCTGTTTTTAAAACAAGAGCACACTTCTAACGGGTACAATTTTCGTACAGGACGGGTCAATGTACCATTTTGGGTTTTTACTTTAACAACTCTTACCCTTCCATCTCTTCCAGTATACAGTTCTTGAATACGCGCGATTGGCCAGTTAATTCGTTTGAGATTTTCGCTTCCAACCAATACAATGTCCCCTAATTTCAGCTCACAGTGAGTTTGTCCATGTCTCTGCACTAGTTGTCCGAGATACTCCTTGCGGTTGGTTGGTTGGTTGGTTTGATTTTTATGGCGCAAGAGCCCTTGAGGGCTATACTGCGCCAAACGATATTTTATTATATGCTATTTATTTTTCATTAAAGAATAAGGTAAATAAAAGCATATTTTGAAGAAGAAAGCATAAAACTTCAAGTGCTAGTGTTAAAAAGTGCAACCGATAAAAACATTTAAACAATTTGAAGATAAAGACAAAATGTTCAAAACAATATCTTGAAAAACAAAGGAAGGACGAAATCACATAATGTCGAGACAAACACTAAA
Organism: Uloborus diversus; assembly: GCF_026930045.1. Taxonomy (NCBI): domain Eukaryota; kingdom Metazoa; phylum Arthropoda; class Arachnida; order Araneae; family Uloboridae; genus Uloborus; species Uloborus diversus. The sequence continues at coordinate 54,165,201 of NC_072739.1, read as the reverse complement.
TTAAAAAGGAGAATCCAATCTCCTGGAGGAAGGAGTACAAATTGCGATGGGGCGGCTCTCCCAGCAACTCCTTCAAAGATGGGTTAAAATTATTAAAATATTTATAACGAATTAGATTAAAATTTGGGCAGTTGCATAAAATGTGCAACACTGTCTGATTTACATCACATGTAATGCATGTTGGAACTGGTTCATGACATAAGAGATATTTGTGGGTGAATCTGGTATGTCCAATGCGAAGTCGAGCTAATAAGACTTGTTCTCTCCTGGTGATATTTAATGATCCGAAACCTCTAGTGGAGGGTTGGATTGAATGTAATTTATTTTCGATTTCTGAATTCCACGTCCCCTGCCAATACGTGTTGAGGCTTACAACGATGGCGTTTTTGATATCATCGAAAGGGACACTATTATCGACCAGGATACTTGCAGCTCTGGCAGCTGAATCGGCTGCCTCATTGCCTGCAATACCCACATGACCAGGGATCCAACAAAAGGTAATTTCAAAATTATTTTGCATAAGGTTTTTGTATAAAAGATATGACTGGATGACTATAGGATGGCTATTATTATTGCAGTGAGTGATGGCTTCCACTGAACTCTTGGAGTCGGTGAATATCACCCACTTTTTGTAGACGGATTGGGTTATTGATTGTAGCGATGAAAAAATAGCTTTTATTTCTGCAGTAAATACCGAGCAAGATGTGTTTAGTTTTTCTGCCGTAACTTGATCATTAATTATTGTTGAAAAGCCGACGTGATTGTTTGCTTTTGATCCGTCAGTAAAAATGTGTTTGTAACCAGAATACTTGCTTTTGATCTCATTAAAGACTTGTTGATAAACTGTATTAGCGGTAGTTTGTTTTGGGAATTTTGAAAAATCATTGATTATAGAAGGTATGACTTCGCACCATGGTTCAATTAGTTTTATTGTGTTAACGGTTTTGAAATCTGATAGCTGCAGGTCTGATAGTACCCGACGTATTCGGATCCCAAATGTTGGGGTCATCGAAGGCCGGTTTAGAAATAAAGCAGCATTACACGGGTTAAAAATATGGAGATGTAGTGGGTGATTAGTGCAAGGTTTTATTTTGAAGTAAAAATTTAAAGAAAGTTTGAGGCGTCTATTGTTTAGAGATTGTTCGTGTGCAAGGATATGAAGACTGTTGATAGGCGAAGTTCGAAAGGCTCCTGTGCAGATGCGTAGTGCCTGATTATGTATTGGATCCAGACTTTTCAGATAGGTTTTAGCAGCGGAACCATAAATTTGACATCCGTAATCAATTTTTGAGCGTATCAAAGCCCTGTATATTCTTAGCAGAGACTCAGTATTAGCACCCCAAGAGGTGTTCGCTAAGACTTTAAGGATATTTAATTTTAATGAACATTTCTTTTTTAACTCCTGTATATGCGGTATAAATTTTAGTTTATTGTCAAGTGTGAGACCAAGGAATTTTCCTTGATCTTTTACAGCTATTGGTTGATTATTGAGGAGGAGATTTGGGTCAGGGTGAAGGCGTCTTTTTCGGCAGAAGTGGATACAGAATGTTTTTTGAGCAGAGAAAGTGAAGCCATTTTCTTCCGCCCATTGGGTTACTTTATTGATTGCAATTTGAAGTTGTCTTTCAACGATACTCATGCTCGTTGATGAGAAAGAAATTTGAAAATCATCCACGAACATGGTACCTTTTACAGCAGGAGGCAATTGGCCAATCAAGCTATTGATTGCTATAATGAATAGAGTTACGCTTAGTACACTTCCCTGGGGTACTCCTTCTTCTTGAATGAAGGTATCCGACAGAACAGACTTGACGCGTACACGAAAAGAACGATGTTTCAGAAAATTGGAGAGAAAGATGGGTAAATTACCTCGCAACCCATACTCGTGCAGGGTTTTGAGGATCCCATACCTCCAGGTACGGTCGTATGCTTTTTCAATATCGAAAAATACGCTCACAAGATGTTTTCGTTTAAGAAATGCTTCTCTTACTGATGTTTCGAGAAGAATTAGATTGTCTATTTGTGCATCTGCCACGCCTAAATCCACTTTGAAATGAGGATATGAGATGGTGTGACTCCAGAATGTGCATCAGTCTGGCGTTTACCATCCGTTCCATGAGTTTACATAGGCAACTAGTGAGAGCTATAGGTCTATAGCTCTCAGGTTTATCAGATTGTTTATTTGGTTTAAGGATAGGGATAACTATTGCTTGACTCCAGGATTTTGGGAATCTATGTTCGGAATAAATTCTATTAAAAAGCTGCAGAATATTTTCTAATGAAGACCTGCTTAGATTTTTTAACATGCTATTGTGTATTTCGTCAGAGCCAGGTGATGTGTTTCTTGATTTTTGTAAAGCAATATTTAGTTCATGAAAGGTAAATTTTGTGTTGTATTGATGAATAATGTTTGAATTAAAATCAAGAACTCTTCGTTCTTTATGAGATTTAATAGCTAAAAACTTAGAACAGTAATTATTTGCGCTGGAGACTTCAGCCAAGTGAGTCGCCAGGCAGTCAGCTACCTCTTTGTGATCAGATAAAAGTTGACCATTTTTCTCCAGAATTGGAGCACAAGATATGCTATAGTTTCCAGCGATTTTTTTATTTTACCCCATACAGTCTTGGACGGGGTGGACGTCGTGATTGTGCTGACATAGGCCTGCCACGAGTCTCGCTGGCTTTTCCGTCGAATCCTACGAGCTTCAGCACGAGCTCGTTTAAGTGTCACAAGATTTTGTGTGGTCGGGTATCGACGAAATGTGCTCCATGCTTTTTTTTTGTTTCTTCTGAGCTTCTTGGCAAGCAGAGTTCCACCATGGCTTAGGATATTTGATCCTGCCTTTAGAGGTTCTTGGTATAGCAGCGTTCGCTGCGTTTAAGATGATGTCGGTTACTCGCTTTACCGCTACATCAATATCAATGTCAGTCACGTCTTCCGATGTTATTTCTGCCAAATGGGTAAATGCTGCCCAATCAGCTCGATCAATGCGAAGACGGCCTTGCTGATGCTGCTGATAGCTGCAGCGTCCAGTATATGTTATTTTGATTGGAAAGTGGCCGCTAGTGTAGAGACCACCCTGCACCTGGAAATCCCAAAGTGGCAGAAAGGAAGGTGAGGATATTGCAAGATCGATGGCATGGTAGGTTTGCGTAGGAAGGTGGAAATAGGTAATTTCACCGTCGTTAAGAACACATAGATCGTTGTCTTCAATAAAGTTTTCAATAATTAGACCTCTGCTGTTAGAGTCTGAGCTCCCCCAGAGAGGATTATGGCCATTAAAATCCCCCAAGATGACAAATGGGGGAGGAAGTTGATCAACCAATGTCTGCAACTCCACGCTTCTCAAGTCGTAAGAAGGTGGAATATATATAGAGCAAACTGTGAACAGCGAGTGAAGGTGAACGCGCGCAGCTACTGCTTGCAGGGATGTGTTGGTATTGAGCTGGCTAGATGCATAATCATTGTTGATTAGCAATGCCACTCCTCCACAACGACGGTCGCCTGACAAGCAGTCCTTGCGGTATATGTCAAAACCTTTCAACCTCGGTCTATCAACAGGGGACAGAAATGTTTCTTGCAGACAGAATATGGCCGGTTGGTGATATTCGACAAGATCTTTGATGTCCGTGACATTATGCGAGTAACTCTGACAATTCCAAGAAAGAATGCTCAGGGCCATGAAGAGAAAAGGAAGGAGAAACGGCCAGAAGAAGAAAAAGTAACTCAAGAAGGAGGATGGTCCGTCCACCCTTCATCGTCGGATGGCGGAAGATCTTCAAAATCGACATCCTCGTCCTCCTCTTGGGGAGGAGGTTGTTGGAGTTTTTCGATTTGGGACTTAGTTAATTTTACTTTCTTACTAGAAAGTAAAAAGTCCTCTTTTTTAAAATTATAAAATTTTGGGGGCCTCTGTTTAGAGGCTACCCCAATTTTTGCGCGCGTTTGAATAAATTTCTTTTTTTCTACAGTTTTCTTTTGTTTTTGATCAGTTGGTTTGTTCGAAATTAATTTAGTTGAGTAACTTGTACTTGGGATTTGTGTACTTTGTACTTGAATTTCATTATTATTTTTTTGTGGAGGCTTAGGAGTATTGAGCTGTTTATTTTTTGATTTAGGAGAGTTAGTTGATTTAGTGCTGGTTATTGTAATGATTTGAGGATCTGTTTGTGTACCGGTGGAATTGAATACTTTTCTTACTGCTGCAGCATATGAAAGTCCAGATAGAGGTGTACGAGACTGAACTATTTTTCGTGCGTCTGGGTATGATATATTCTGAGTAGTTTTGATAACCTGTATTTCTTTTTCGGAGAGCCATTTAGGGCATTTTCTAGAGTAGGACGGGTGATCTCCTTTGCAGTTGACACATTTGAATTCCTTTGAGCATTCATTGCTATCGTGGCCGGCCTCAGCACATCTGGCACAAGTTTCTGTGCCACGGCATGACAGCTTGGAATGCCCAAAGCGCTGGCACTTAAAGCACCGTAGCGGGTTAGGAATGTATGGTCTAACAGGGCATGAGAGATATCCAGCTTTGACACGTGAAGGGAGGATAGGCGTACTAAAGGTCAGAATGACATGTTTCGTATTCTGCATTACGCCATTGCGTTTAATAGTGATCCTTTTCACTCCAGTTACGTGTTGGTCCTTCATTTCATCTAGGATTTCCTTCTCTGGTGTGAATAGAAGGTCTGGCTCTGAAATTACTCCCCGAGAAAAGTTTAATGAAGAGTGAGCTGTAACAGTGCAAAGATAAGGACCTAATTGTTTAATAGCTAGTATGAGTTGAACTTGTTTATTATCCTTTATTTCTACCAAAAGCTCGCCTGTTCGTGTTTTTTTTACTGATTTAAATTCGCCGATTAGATTTACAAGAGCTTTGTTGATTAGAAAAGGAGATACAGCAGTAAATGTAAGGTTTTCATTTCTTCTGATAACGAAAAATTTTGCGGAGGTATACGATTCATTCTGACGCTCCCCACAAGGGGGAGAGGTATTTTTTATGTTTTCATCCATGGATTAACCTGGGAACTGAGGGGAAAAACTGGGGTCTAGCCCCTGCGTAGCCCCCCTGCACAGGGGTAAGGCTTTTACACCAGGGTTCGCCTGCTATCCCTGACGTCAACCGTTTGAGGCACCGACTACCCCCGGTACCACGCAGCCACGGGCACGGTAGAGACACCTTGGCTTAGGGGGTTTTGTCCGAATTTGGTAAGTGTGATGAGGGAAGGAAGGGAACAAAAGTCCCTTCCCGCCGATATTCTGTTTGAGCAACTGGGGGTTCACGACTCCTCCCAAGAGCTCGCCCCGAACTCACCACACCGCAAGCCCCCCCCACCACGACAAGGTAAACGGACACGGGGGGGACTCCTTGCGGAAACGACTTCGAAGTTGTTCCCGCAACTCTTGGCAAAAGCGTTGGCGTACTAAAAGTTTATCTCGGTCTAACAGGTCCAAATCTGGGGTACCTGAAAATTTAATGTCCTGTATAAACATAGAAGGTGTTAAAGGCGTTAAATCCTCCGTGTCGTTCGAGACATATGTTAGAGGACGACAGTTCATTACCGACTCCACGTCAAATAGGAGAGTAAGTAATTCCTCATAGGTTACGGATGCTTGCCCCAAAACTCGCACTAATAATTCCTTAGTGGTACGAACTAGACGCTCCCACCATCCGCTCCACCACGCAGCTGTGGGCGGAATAAAATTCCAAGTGATGGGGCTTAAAGTTTCCAGCGATATCACCTTTCTCCAATCTATTTTTCTCAGCAATCTTGACGCTCCAACAAAATTAGTCCCATTGTCGGTGTACACAACAGACGGACCACCTCTTCGGGCTATGAAACGCCGAAGCGCTTGTATGAAGGTCTCTGTGCTTATGGATGACACCAACTCTAAATGTACGCATCGATATACCGCACACGTAAACAATACTATCCAAGTCTTAGTTTTATTCCGAAGAATAAGCGGATCGCATAAATCTATTCCGGTGACTTCAAAGGCGAAAGCATCACGAACTCTGTCCAATGGTAACTGAATGGATCCAGTAGTTGGAGGTTTTGCAGCAAATCTTTTACATCGAACACAGTTCTTAACAATTGATCGGATTGTGCGCCTAGCACCTATTATCCAAAATTCTTCTCTCATTATAACAGTCAATGCTTGAGTTCCAGCATGTGAATATTTCAAGTGATAGTCTCTCACTAAACAGTTCACTATGTAGTGCTTCGATGGCAACAAAATAGGATACCGGTATTCATAGGAATCTTCTCTTTCGACGATTCGTGTTCTTACTCTTCTTAAACCACTTTGATCTCTTATGGTCAAAATGCCGCCAATAGAGTCTCCCATTTCCGGAAAACTTCCCGTCAGAACAAGAGCAAGAAGCGCGATTTTAGATTCTTTTATTTCGGAATCTAGCAAGAAAGGTTCTCGAATTACCGTTATTTTTTGACAATTTTTAATGAATCTTTTTACCCAACTTAAAACTCGTATCACTTTCTACTACGGCACTAAGATTTAAACATATGCCTTTCTTGCGTTCTGCAAAAACTAAAGTTTCACTTGCTTTAACCTCAGATTTTGGCCAATTATCTTTAGGACTTTTAAGCCAAACAGGCCCACTCCACCAATCTGATTTAGAAAACTGAAGAGGCAAACAACCGCGTGAAGGTAAATCTGCGAAGTTTAAATGACTTGAAATATGTGACCACTGATTTGTATTTGTAACTGAGCAAATTTCCCTAACACGATTACCCACAAAAGTTCCCCACGCGTCATTTCTTTGTATCCAAAATAATGCTGTGCTGGAATCTGTCCAAAAATATTTAGCTACATGTAATGCGAGTGCTTCCGACACGTATTTAGAAAGGCGCACACCTAAAACACATGACATAAGCTCTAGACGCGGAATAGTAATTCCTTTTAATGGAGCAACTCTTCACTTGGCTGCTACAAACCTGACAAATATTTCCCCTTCACTCTCAGACCTCAAAAAAATTACCGTTGCATATGCATGCTGGCTAGCATCACAAAATATATGAAGTGACCAGGTACTTCGATCTCCGAACCCTATACGTCGCGGTATTCGCAAATCATTCAGAATTTTCAGTTGATTATACCATTTTAAAAATTTGTTTCTAGTAATACCGGGTAAAGGGGCATCCCAGTCCACTTTCATCTCCCAAATTTCCTGTAGTAACAACTTCGCTTGCAATAAAACAGGTGTCAAAAATCCCAAGGGATCAAAAATTGATTGCGTTAAAGACAAAACCTCCCTTTTAGTCACTTTCTCTGAAACCGCTACGTTCTCAATTTTTACGTGAAGATTATCTAACTTTCTGTCCCACATAATTCCTAAAACTAGAACGGGATTCTCTGCCGGGGAATCTGCGCTCAAATATTCTGGCGCCAATTCAATATCTTTCTCTACTGGACCATATGTCCACATTCGCAAGTCCATTCGAGCTTCAGCTAAAATTTCAGTAGAGGATTTTACAAAATCCACGAGATCCTTTTCATTATCTACTGAAGTCACACAATTATCAATGTAAAATGCTCTGTCTAATTTTCGTGCAATATCATTTTGATCAGGCGGTACTTTCGACAAATGGAAGGAAATAACCGCCCCCAGTAAAAATGGGCTCGGCCTTACCCCGAACACGACTCTTGTGTGACGAACAACCTTCAATTTGCCTTTCTCCAACCATAAAAATCTCAAAAAGTCCCTATCTTCTTTCCTCAACTCAATCTGCAAAAATGCATACCGAATATCGGACGTAACACCAATACTTTTCTCTCTAAAACCCAACAAAATAGATGGAATTTCTTCGATTAAATTTGGGCCTTTAACCAAACAATCATTAAGGGATGGTGATCTATTAACTTTGCATGACGCGTCAAAAACGGGTCTTATCTTAGTCGTAACACTACTAGGTTTAAAGACTGGGTGATGAGGTAAATAATGTCCTTTAAAATGCAATTCATTATTTGGTACCGCTTCGATTACACCCTCTTCTAACCACTGTTTAAAAATGTTATCATATTCCTCATATTTTCTCAAAGATTTAAGTCTATGGGTGACATTGAACAATCTCTTTTCGGCTATATGACGATTTGAGGGCAATTCTACATTGCATCCAAGCCAAGGTAATCCCACACTATAACGACCCTCCTCGTTTCTCGAGAGAGAATTCAAAAATTGCTCACGTGCTATTTTTTCCTCAAAAGAATTATTTAAATTGAGATTAGCATCCGAAATTCCGATGGTTTCTAAGCTCCAAAGATCGGAAATCTTGAAATCCTGTATTGCTAAATTCGTACAAAAGGCAGAAGCATTTTTCCCTTTATGAAAATCATCCGATACACCGCAAACTGTCCAGCCCAATTTTGTACAAATAGCTGTTAAACCTCCTTTCAATTGCTTAACTCGCCCGGTAAGAATTTTCCCGTAAATGTCACTACCTATGAGCATTTCTATTTTAGGACAATTTTCACCTAAATCCGATTTCGCTTTAATTCTTTCAATATCGGACCCTTTGGTACCCGAGGTATATCCCCACAAATTACCTTCTGATCCAAGAATTCAAATTCTAAATTTGGATACCTATACGAGCTGACCGAGCACAATTTTGCTCTGTATTTGTTATGCAACTTTGGTTCAGTTTTAGTACCCCCAAATAAAGTAAGAGCTACATTTTCTTTTGACACAACGGGTAATTCTAGCTCTGTGGCCAATGATTCCAAAATGTATGATTTTTGGGAACCACTATCTAAAAGGGCTCTTATTTCTTTACACTCCTTAACTCCCGCTACTCTTACCCACAAAGTCATTAGAGCTACCTCCGGGGTACAAGTTTGCCCGACTGTAGTTGTATGCAATATTTCAGCTACCGTCTTTTCCTCTATTGGCTGAATTGGTTTATTCAACTCTGGGCATAAAATATTTAAATGCGCTTTACCGCAAGAAAAACACTTAATAAACTGTTTACAAAATTTTGCTATATGATTTGGCTCTAAACATTTTAGACAACATTTCTTTTCTTTAACTTTAGCTATCCTTTCATTAAGAGATAATGCACGTGCCCCATAACAATTTTTACAATCATGCATTTTATCACAAAAAAGACAAGCTCGATCCTTAGTGCTAAGAAAACTTGAAGCAGTGGAAATGTGAGCTTGTTTCTGAAACTTAAATTTTCCTTTCAACTCACGATTTCCGTCTTTATGACTAAAATTTTCTAACCCACTGCGAGTCAGTTTTAGCCTCTCTTCACCCTCCACTTCAGCTTTCAAAAATTTCATTAAATTGGAAAGGCGAGAAACATCAACCCCTTCAGGCTCGTTAAAGAGCGAACTTCTTTGCCACGCTTTCAAAACATCCTCGGTAAGACATGATTCCACCATCGGAAACAACCAAGCTGTATTTTCGTGCGACTTTAAACCTAAAGATTCCAAGGCTCTCAAATGAGCTTCAATTTTATCATAGAGTTTATCGAGTGATAATTTATATTTACTATTTGCTTTAACATTAGAAACAATTAACTCTCTGACATATACTTCTACTAATAGTTCCGGTTTTCCGAAACGTTCTTTCAAAGCTGAAACAGCTTTATCATAATTCTCGAAAGTAACTAGATAACTTTCAATAAACTCTCTAGCTCGAGAACCGAATTTCACACACTGAATTAAATAGGCAAATTTGTCACTCTCATACAAATCAGGGTCACTGTGAATTTTTTCAAATTGGGACCAGAACGGCAACCAATTTATAAATTCCCCGTCAAACTTTTTTAATTCAATTTTCGGAAGTCTATATTGTTTAATCCTATTCAAGGAAATGTCAGCACTATCGGCTGACCTCGATTCTAATTTAACTTGTTCAGGATTTTGAAATTTCTCATTTACTTGCCGAGACAAAGTTATGAATTCATCAGAATACATTTCACACTGTTCTATTTCTTTATTAACATCTTCCTCTAAAGTATTCTCATCAGAAACCAACAAATCAAGAATTTGATTATCAAGTGTTTTAAGTTCTAACTGTACGTTTGTTAACTTAGTAATTTTATCTCTTACTACATCTGAGGAAAATTCTTCCTCATTTAACTCTACTTTTACGACATTCGTAGTTTTCGTAAAAGAAGTTCTTAAACCAGTACGTTTAACCCTCAATGCTTTTAATTTTAAAGTTTCCATTTTTAGCATTCAAAGTTACGTTAATTTGCAAAACAATGCCGACATTACAGAATTACAAACTATTACAATTGCTAAAAATTTACTTTAAGAAACTTGAAAATTCCGAACATTTATCAAAATACAAAAGTATCGGAAAACATCGACAAATACTTAAACACTTCTAAAAATACCTCAAAATTCCTATAATCCTCGTCACGGACGCCACTAATTGTTGGGAGACTCCTCGATTTCATTCTGACCATTTTTTATCTGCGAGATTGAACACATAGGTACAAGAACTAACTCAATGCGTTTACATACGGACTTTATTGATGTCTGCCATCCACACTACAACGCGCAGAGTTGCGCTACCAGTGAAACAAAAAAGCAGTCGACTACCTGTCAACAGAAGGTATTATTTTATCTGGCGCCACCTGCCAGATAAATTTCTTTACATCAAAATTTACATAAATGACGATAAATAAAGAATTGAATAATTAAAAATAGAAAACAGTTCAAAGTTCTTTTGTGATCAGTTTCACAACAGCCGACGTGTCTTCACCTATAATCAGTGCTGATTTTTTGCAGAACTTTAGCCTCTTGATTGATCTTAGAAAGAAAAGATTAATTAATATGGACACATCTCTTCACACACTGGTCACTTCTTAGAACATTTTACACTCTTCGGTGTTGACAATTTGTTCATCCAGTAGTCTTCTCGCTAAGTTTCCAGCAATTACAAATCACTCGACGTTAAATCTCGGTTATCGCAAATTTGCCATTTCAACTGCGCTTGCGCGCCGACTCAGCTGATTTCAAAAATCTTGCTAAAATTAATTACATTTTAAATTTGGTAAAAAATATGAGATGGCAACAGATAAAAATTAGAAATCACAAAGTTTTCTCTTATTTAGTTTTCAGGCCTCGGTAAAGATTGAATTTTGCGTCTTAATTATTAATGGATTCGGTGTCTGATTTGTCTCTCCTTTTTCAGGACCAAATTTTTAACCTCAGAAGAGCGTACTAGAATTGCAGCATAACTTCTAATACAAAGCCTAACCCTCAACCTAAATAAAAACGTATAACACTAAGTTGTTTACGCCTAACGTAAAATATCCGCAAAAGACGGATTTCTGTACTAGTATTCCAATCATTTTTGAAGTACACAACGTGTTTTACATTTATGTTAAATAAATATTTCCAAACTAATAAACATTGAAGTGTCATTTTTAACACGCTTTTATTAGCTTCACCTGTATGTATGTATGTATCTTGTAACGGAATCTTGCAGCTCAAATTTCACCCACTTCCTGCGATCGAACTCTTTTGAAATTTGGCGCGCGACCTCAGACTCGATGACAATGCAATATCCTATAATCAAATTAATTAATTAACTCTTTTAATTGTTTGTTTCCTCCAATTTTAATCAATATTTTGGCATAAATCCAACTATGTGAAATAGGAAATTTTTTTAAAAAATACATTTAAAAATGCTCGCAAAAATTATTTAAAAATATCTATCAAATCCTTTGATTTTTCTGCATCAGACAAAATTTGTTTCAATGTTCCAAGGTAATTAGAACATGAAATATAATTGTTTTTAACTAATTTCATGCCAAAATTTAGGTGAGTCTTCAATTGGAAATTCATTGCTGTTCAGACCATTGTTGAAAAAAACTTTTATTCAAATGCATCTCAAATTTTCAAAGTAATGTAATGATTTCCGCACACATACATCGATGACTGAGATGGATTAGCTGGATTAGACAATTACTCCACAGGCAATTTATCAGCGAAGTTGAATGTTTTTAGAGCACGGCTATTGCACTTTAATGGGTACAGTTGCTCTTTTTGGAGTTCGAGAGACCACGTTTCGAATGCCACCCGCGACCTTTAGTCGCTTTTTTTGGGCAAATTTCAGGAACATAAAAGATTTTGAACAATGTTGAAATGAATATTTTTTCGTAAAACAAGTAAAACTAAAAAAAAAAGAAAATAAAATAATAGATTTAGAAACTAAAAAAACTCGCTTCTGTAGCAAAATGAACTAAAAGGTGAAAAATAATCTTTGGATGATAGGGTCTGGTGGGGGAAAGTGGTCAATGGGGTAAAGTGGTCATACGTCAAATACCTATAGATTTCCTATAGATCGGAAATAAATGTTCGAATGAATGTAAAAATTTTATTTTAGGTTCGGGAAGTTAGAAACTACATTTTGAGTACAAAATTTCAAAGCTGGAAAAATTTTATTTGGTTAAAAAATATATTTTGTGTAAATATGAAAATTTTTAAAATCTAAACACCTTTTTTAACTTCTTTGGGAAATTTTGTTTGTTAGAATTATGAACAGATTGAGGGCACAGGAAGCTTCCTACATGTTTTAAGATCGCTTACTCATTAGCAGTTAGCTAAATATATTTTAGATCATTTTTTAGAACAATTTCAATAAGATAGGGTAAAGTGGTCATAATATTAGGCTTAACGAATATTGTTCTTCTAATGTCACTTAATAGTTATGTCTAAGGCAGATATAAATTAAATATTAATTTCACTTAATATGTATTGTTTTTACAGTAAATGGGGTTAAATATACGAGTATATACGTATGCATACGCATATACTCGTGTAGGCGAGTTTATAAACGTATTCACATAAATGCACCAATAAATACTTATATGGGTATCTGCGATATGGGTATTTTTTATCTATGCAGATATACATTCGATTATACACGTATATACTTGCTTTTTACTCGTATGTATACGAACACTTATATACTCAAGTAGACACGTATATACACGTACGTACTCGAGTAGACACTTGCATACAAGCATATGACATACAAGTATACAGGGTGAGTTTAAACTCTTGGGAAAATTTTTAAAAGGTGTAAGAGGTTAGTATAAGAAGCAAGAATCATAAGAAACATATGGTCACAAATACAATGCTGAAGCGCAAAGCCAAAGACGGATGGATGCAAAACAGGTCACAAATTTGTTACACTAAGACAATTTTGCACAGCATTTTAGGCCGTAAGAAAGTTTTAAAGTGATTGAAGAAATTTGCGGCCTGCAGCTGTAATACATGCGTCGCAATCACAAAGCACTTTCTGTTTTAATAACGCGACTTTTGAAAAACTTTCATCCGTCGCTGCGCCTTGGTTCCGATGCGTGTATTAGAAATACTAAGGGCCGCAACTTTTAACAAGTGCTCTAAATATTTCTTAAAAACTAAAGTTTTGAGTAAAGTCATCTTTGTGTAAAAAATTTGACCTGTTTTGCATCCATCAGTTTCTGGCTTCGTGTGCATATAGCGCGTCAGCGACCATAAGCTCCTTACTATTCTTTGCTTTTTATCGTCACCTCTCACACCCCTTAGATTTTTGCGCAAGAGCTTGGATTCACTCTGTAGGCATACATGTATATAAGCGTATATACTCGTGAATACATATATGTACTGGCGCATACACATAAATGTACGTATATACTCGTGCTTCCATAATACATGTATATACGTGAGTAGACACGTACAAACATGCGTTGGATGCATCCACGAATCAACTCGTGTATACCCGTATATACATTTATGTACACTTATGTATGTACCCACTGTACACTTGTACATACATATGTATATACGTCTACTATACACGCATATACTCAGGTATGCACGGTATCTACTCATATATGAACGTGATTACTCATGTTTACACGACACGTATATACTCGTGAATACACACATATATTAGTGCATATACTTGTAACCATAAAAATAACTGAAATATACAAATATTAAGGTTATTTAATATGGTTTTGCATTTATTTTTAACTATGACCACTTTACCCCATGCCATGACCACTTTCCCCCATCCCATGGGGTAAGGTGGTCATAAATACAAAAAGAAAAGAAAAACTAATTAAATCAATATTTTTTTCCTCTAAATTTCAATGTACTGTGTTCTTTAATAATGCAATGTAAAATAACAAAAAAAGTTGAAGTGTTTACACCATTGATTTCATGAAAGAATTCAAACGTTGGTTTGACATACACAATAACACTAAGGCCTATAGTCATTACAGTCGTAAAGATTCTTTGTTGGCCTTGTTTTCACACCCCCTCGTAGACCACTTTTCTACATTTTTATCCTTACCACATCATTAAAAATGTCAGATCTCAGTTTTAATGTTTAAAAAAACAAGATAAAGGCAGAACAATAAGTGCGACTCTCTCAAAAGACTCTGTATCGATTGCAACACAAGAAAGTTGCAAAACCAGTTCGTTTTTTGTGCTTTAAACATTTGTTTCCAAACAGTTTAGAAAAAATAAATGTAAAGAAAGCGGTGGAAGTATTTTCCAGCAGTGTGACGGCTGATTTGGAAACAATGGCAAAAGTTGTTTCTAATGCCACCTATGACTACAATAGCTTGGCGACTACCATAGATTTCATGAAAGAATTCAAACGTTAGTTTGACATAAACAATAACCCTAAGACCTATAGTCATTACAGTCCTAAAGATTCCTTGTTAGCCTTGTTTTCAGACACAGATAAACGGTTGGACTGGTTGCTAACGGAATAAATTCCTTATATCAATTATCTACAGTTGGCTGTGACTAATAAATCAAAAGAGGGTGTGGCGTCACCAACGGCGCTAAGTGGCGCACCGTCCTCCCAAACCAATTGCTTAGGCATCTATTCTGGATCCAAACGTTGGAGAAGCCCGACTTACTACCCTTGTAAAAATGACATGACTAAGAAATTTCACCGGCAGCTCAAAGCGTCCCTGATGTGCCTCTTACTGGCTGGAAGCACTCCCGGTAGTGCTTCTCGGAAAACGAAATGCTATAAAAACAGATTTGGACGCCTCCCTTGCTGAATTGGTATATGGAGAGCTTCTTCACTCACCAAGGGAGTTGATAGCCCCCGACTTCAACAGTGGAGAACCCCACTGACCCTTCCTCGCTTGTAGACAGATTAAGGAGTCACGTAGCCATGTTACGCCCCACACCTGCAACTCGGCACTCCAGTTGGCAAGTTTTGTCTTCAAGGATCAGGAGAGGCGCTCCTTCGTGATACAGTGGGAGGACACCATTCGTGGGGCCTTCAACCACCTTATTCTTGACCCCATCAGCGACAAGGAAAAATCGTCGTTACAAAATTGGCACCAAGGACACAAGGGTGAGTCTTGACATGGTTTATACCGCCTACACCTAGGACGACGACAGCAAAGGTACACCTGCTGCATCGCAATCACTGCTTCAGAAGTTCCGTCTCTAAACCGTAGTTTTGTGAATATCTTTCTATCTAATAAATTTTACATATTCATACCTTTAACTCGTACTAAAAGGGTTTCAGCAATGAAACGTTTTAAGTACTAAAACATTGCAATAAATAGTTATTAAAAAATGGATTTCACTATGTCTTGACTGAAAAACTATAAAGTGATGATGTTGAAAAAAAAAAAAACACAGTAACCTCAGGCAAGTGGTGCTATGGACACTCGCTCTTGTCTTCATGCAGTAGAGATGACATTGAAAACTGGCACCATTTATGCACCAGCCCACAGCAACACAGGTAGCAGCCAATAAAGAAATGAAGTATATTCAGCTTCAATAATACAGTTGACAAGTACAGTAACACAAGAAGAAAATCGCCCATTTCCTTCAGAAATTATTGGATTACTGCAAGAAGAAATTGCCGGTAAGTATTTCATTGTATATGCTAGCTACATCAGCTGAATAAATTGTTTACATGCGTATTGGGTGTTGGCAAATGATACTTTATCTGATTACATTAAAAAGCTAGGGTCTGGTGGGGGGAAAGTGGTCAATGGGGTAAAGTGGTCACGTGTCAAATAAACGGCTATTTCTTGGAAGTCAATGTTCGAATAAATATGAAAATTTTATTTCCGGGTAGGGCGGTTAGAAACTGTATTTTGAACAGAAAATTTTACATTTTGGCAAAAGTTTATTTGGTAAAAAAAATATTTTGTGTAAATATGAAAATTTTAAAAATCTAAACACCTCTTTTAACTTCCTTGGAAAAATTTGTTTGTTAGAATTATGAATAAATTGACTGCGCAGGAAGCTTCCGACATGTCTCAAAACTTATGACTAATTAGCAGTTAGTTGAATCTATTTTGGATAATTTTTTATAACAATTTAATTGAGATGGGGTAAAGTAGTCATAACATTAGGCTTAACGAATATTGTTCTTTCAAAGTCACTTAATCATTAAGTATAAAGCAGATATAAATTAAATATTAATTTCACTTAATATGTATTGTTTTTACAGTAAACAGAGTTAAATTTACGAGTATATGCGTATGTATGAAAAGAATTTATTAAGCTAGATAAAAGCTTTTTAAAAAGATTCGGGGTTTTAAATTTTGTCTTTCATGTCTCATAGACGCGCATCCGATTCTACGAGTCAGTCCTACATTCGTCATAGAAAATTCAAATTTCAAAATTGCAAGCTAAAGAAAAAAGGGGAAATGTAAGAAATAACAAGCAGAAAATCCAAAGCTCAAAGACGAACCAGGACCACTCGTTGACGTCCAAAACAAGAAGGATGTAGAACATCAAATAGAGGAAACGGAGCCACGCTTTTTTTACGAATCCAGAAGTAGCTTTACTAACCAGTGGAGTGAGTCTAGAACTCATTGGTGGATTTCAAGTAATATTGCAAGCAATTTTAAGTAGGCAACACACTGACGAACAGCAGTTTCAAACACATGCTTTGTATATTTTATGTATGTAAAGCTTTACAATAGGTAGCCCACGACTCCAACAATGTATACAATTTCACTTTATGGAGCCACTGTAATTAATAATTTTACCCATTAGTCAGTTATCAGAAGAAGCAGAAGCCAGAAACACGCATTAGAGAAAGAACTTAAGAAAATTCAATAGAGAAGTTTGCAACGGAGACCTTCTGAACTGACTTTTTTTAAACAATGATTCTTTCATTAGCTCCTGTAGACAAAAGGCAAAAGTAAAAGAGCAAGCTAATCAGTAACGAGACATTTAAACTTATTCTTCTAGATATGCCTAATGGTAATCCTAATCAAAGATAAGAAAAGAGTGACAAAGATACGTGTTTTCAAGAGTCCAACTAAAACTTTTTACCAACTGATGTCACTGAGAAATGTGAGTTGACTTGAACAGCAGATAGAAATTTTGAGAGAGAGATGAATTTTTAGAGAAACAATCCCAAGATTCATCTACAGCAAAATGACATACAAGAAATAACACCTCAAGGAGTTTTATCTGATGTTTTTATGAAAGGACTCGCCTTCCAAACAGCAACATTAAAATCCTTCTCTCTAAAATATCTAGCCAATCCTACCCCCCCCCCCCCCTTCAAACCTGTTTTTACCAATACCGTTAGTCGCTGTGTAAGGAATTTAGTTTCTAATTCAGAATTCGTTGTCACAAAAGCTAACAAGGGTATTCAAATTGTTGTTCTTGGCAAATCATCTTATGTTGATAAAACTAATGACTTGACTTCCTCTGGGCCGTATTTGGAAATGTCTAAAGACCCTTGTGATAATGAGTTAAAAGCTATTTCTTCGGCTGTTAAGTCAGTCCAGTTTATTCCATTAAATGTTATGTGCTCTGGTATTCCTTCTGTTGCTAGTTGTGCTAGATTTTATGCTTTACCCAAAGTACATAAAGCTATAAAGCTGGTATTCCTTTCAGGCTAATTGCTTCCAGTATTGGTAAGGCTTCACACAAACGTTCGATACTTAAACTAAAAACTACTCAGCGTTGTCATAGAGCGTAATGTATTTAAGTTGCATTTAACATACTATTTTTAGGGGTCAGAAAGGGGGGTTAAAAACCTAAATCCAACTATAAGTTAGATTGATTAATACATATTATAAACACCTGAGCAATTCGGCTACTTCAAGAAAAAAGTAGGTTTATGCATTTATTACTATAAAATTAAAACACAAAAGAAATTCTTAAAATATTATCCAATGCGTTGTCAAACCGAGCTACTAGGGGGAGGGATGATTTTTTCGGTAATTATATATATATACGAGGAGTTGGATGATTGTTTAAGATTTAATAGCTTATTAAATAAAAAATTATTAAATAAAAACAAAAAAAAACCCGACTACGGAAAAACCAAAAACTAAAAAAAAAAAAAAATGTGTAAGCCAAGAAGTTTAGAATGTTATTAAGTACTACTGAATAACTACACCACTGAAATAGTTTTATAATCGTACACAGATAAGACGAATCAGAAATTCAAAAGCAGAATTCAAATTTTACTGGGTTCCTTGATTCAGAAAGGAATGGGCCTCAACTGTTGATCCTTCTATTCTGCTTTTGAATTTATGATTTGTCTTATCTGCGTACGATTATAAAACTGTTTCAATGGTGTTGTTATTCAGTAGTACTTAATAACATTCTAAACTACTGGGCTTATACATTTCTTCTTAGTTTTTACGCAGTCGGGTTTTTTGTTTTTATTTAATAATTATTTTCTATTTTACCCTTTTTAGTTAATTATCATTGACCAAGTTATTATGATTATAAGACGGTAAATTTTGCAATCTTCTCATTTCATTGAGAGAATTTATGCTATGAGAGTTAGTAACTTGTAGTGGTCTGAATTACTGATAATTAATCCCTCTGGGGACCTTACTCTGCTTAAAGCTACATATGCTTGACTTTTAGCAAAAATGCGGGAATTTAAGTCAACCATAGCTATATATTAACAGCGCGGAAAAGTCGTCAGTCAAATCTTTCTCCAAAAAGCCCGTCAAAAGAGTATACGTCGCGAAACTCAGTCCCCTGAATCACGACAAAAACAAATGCAACATGTTAGAGATGAAAATCGAATTAGTAGACTTAGTAAACAAAACAATCAGCCAGTGAAAACGCTACCTGCATTTGTAGCACGCAAGCAGCGTGCGGCACGATCCCGAACTGACAATATGGCGACTGGTTGTTCATATGCTGAATTTTGATTACTGTCATGTGTTTAGTGACACTCCCAAGGTTAAGACAAATCGATTGACGTAAGATCTATCAAAATCGGCCAAGGGGTTTAGCCTATACAACGCCACATAGGAAGAAACATACATACATAGATTCATAAACACATAACCCTCCTTTGCATCGCGCACGCGCAGTCGGGTAAAAAGAACTAAAAATTATACTATTAGTAGTTTTTTGCTTTTATTAATGTACATGGGTCCTTCTCCAGAAAACTTAAGTTTTGAAACTGAAAAACAAACAAAAAAGTTTCGAAACTTTTTTTGTTTGTTTGTTTTTTCTATTCTTACATGAAAGTGTTGTTACCCATTGTGAAGCTCTGGGAAGTTCAGCTCCGACTCTCACCATGTTTACCTCTGTTTCGGAAAATAGGGAGGGGTAATTGACGTTGAGTTTAGAAACTTTCTTGGTAGTTTTTCAAAAATATTCCAAGTAAAACCCGAGAAAATGACGCGTCTATTTTTCACTAAACTCCCCTAAAACAGGTAAACATAGTCAAGGTCACAGCTCAACTAACCAGAGCTGCACTATACTAGAAGTAACCATAAACAACGGCCCAGCTAAGTTCCAATTATTTTACTAATAAAAAATTAGTGGGAATATAATATTAAGCTCTCTTAATTAAAGTGCGGCTTAACTAGGAGTTTCAAATGTAAGTTAAAATAGTATTTAGTAAATTTGAGGATATACTGGCAATTTATAACTTTGGTTTTTTTAATGACTATTAATGATGCATTTCCCCCGCCATCATTTTTTTTCACGTCGAAAATCAAGACATTTATAAGGACTGTTACGGTGGTGAGGAATATTCCAATAATATAGGCCTAATAGATATATTTTTCAGGGTTTTTTTTTTTTTTCTTCGTTGCTACAATCTGCACATGTTAAGCATATGAAAACATGTTCATTCTTTTTTTACATTAATTTACACCCCTGAAATTCAAGTTCACGGAGGTGAGAAGTCAGAATAACCACACTAAATTTTTAAAGGGCGATTCTCGAAAAAAAATTCCGTGCGTAACGCTAAGTTTTTTATTCAAGTAACTATTAATTAAATATGGGATTAACTGTTATGCTTTGATAGTATATAAAAGCATGTATTATTCCCCTACAGCATTATTTTTTGAAGGCTTTGGTTACCTGGAAACAATTTAAAAAACTTAGCGATACGCACGGAACATTTTTTCAAGAATTGCCCTAAAGCAAAATCTATCTTCTTGTTTTTCGACGAAGCTGATTAGGGACAGCCCAGAAACAAAAAAAAAACTTTACAGCTTGCCTTAGCCATAGAGAAAAGTCTGAAGCAGGAAAAAAACAGAGAGCACCAAAAGCAGTTTTCATCTCTGGAGGATTTTGTGATTAAAGGCGTGAAGTTCCGATGAAATCAATGTTTTAAGTTTTCTATAAGATACTAAATCTTTGGAGCACATAATCATCAAATTGATATCATAATTTCAGTTTTAAACTCTTGGTGCATTTGATGATATTTCAACTAATACTTCAACATTCATTCGCGAACAACTATCCCTTCTTAAATATAATGTAAATAATGATGTCTTTTTTTCCCCGTTTTCTCTGTCACCAAAAAACACGTAGATTTGTTCGAAAATCAAAAAGTACCTTCTTCACTTTCATCCATCTACTATTAGAAGAGTTTGTTCTGCTTATAATGTTAATTCCTGATTAGAAAAAGCATATGAAATTTTTATCATATATAAGAGAAAAATCAGCATTTTTGAAAGATGATGATAAAATAGTTAATTTAATGATTGATGAAGTTGAAACAATATGTTGAGTACACAGCTGGTAGTGTTGTTGCCATGTCACCTTCATTAGATATTGTTTCTAGTTATCATACATTTATGACCGGCAGCATTTTATCATCTTGTACAGATGTAGTTCACATTCTGCCAATGAAAGCAATTAATGGTGATATTTACATGGCTCGATGAAAAATATTGGCTTGGAAAAATTTAATTTTCAAGTTACTAACTGTAATTGCAGATAATAATTCCATTAATGGGAAAGCTGTATCCAGATGGTTTCTCTACCTAATTCGCAATGTTGCTACATTTGCGTCTTATAGTACCAGGGAGAACTTTTTTTTTATGGTGGACACTGTTCATATTTTTTAACGTGTAAGAAACTACTGGATTAACCAAAAAAATTATGGTAAGGGCATGTTTTACCCAAAATGTAATTTTTTTCTAAATAATAGTAACGACAAATCTTTTGCAACAGCATCTTGGAAAGTTCTCGGAGATTAACACTAGAATTACGGTGATCTTTTCATACCTAGAAATACAGTGGGGGTCATTTTGACCCCTGAGAAGAAATCTGCATAGTTCCCTACATAATTTTAAATATTTGCAAAAATTAGTTTAAAATTATCATATTTATAATAAATGGTGTTTAAAAAATATATAGAGATTTTCAGGGTGCATAATGAAATACTTTAAAAAAAGTTTAAAATGCATTTTAAAAAAACAGCGCTATTTCAGTTGCATTTCAGAAGCTAGCGGCTAATGTTTCCTTTTATGTAAAACATTATATATGGTTCAAGTTCTTAAAATGATATGTTCTAAGAGACATTTTTGAGTTTCTGCTCTGTTTCGACAACAGTAAATGTATTTGCAGTTGTTTTTTTCTCAAAGGGTCAAAATGACATCTGCCCGAAATTTTATTTCTAACCTTTTAGTTTGGTTGAAAAAAGAATTACAATTTTCCTGAAAACTTTTTATTACTACACAGTACAATAACTTAGGAAAAGGCAAGGAAGGATTGCGCTTTTTATGAAAATACAGATTAGCAGCTAGCAAAAAAGTTTGCTTGGGGTCAAAATGACCAATCCCGTAATTCTAGTGTCGATAATTTGTTGCATATGCTTCAGCTTTCTCGAAATTTGTTTTGAAGACTCCCCCCCCCCCTCCACACATACCAGTCCAATGCTTTGAAGGCTATATTAAACTTGTAATCTACTTGTTCCCATAAATTTGACTAAAGTTTTAAGTAATTAGTCAGTATATAGTGCTAGTTTCTTGTAGAAGTTTCACTGTAACATACATTTAACTGATCTTCTAAAGCCTGATTTATATTTTTTAGCCCTTCTTACAGCAAAAAGTATGAGCTGTTTTAATCAGATAAATGAAGCCATTCTATCACAAAGACCAGTAATTGACATTCTTACAGAATGTTATAAAAATTGGAAGTCTTTTTTCTTACTCACATGCAGTCACTCACATGCACAACAAAATATTAAAAACTGCTTGTTTCCTCACATTGGAATGCCACAATAACATTCTGCAAAGATTGCATGAGCAAAGGCAGGTTGTGACTGCTTATTCTGCAAAAATGTATATTCCCACAATTATAGCCTTTGAATTTTTTCTATAATTAAAAATATTCTTCATGTTTTTCGAACTTTTGAAGAGAGAGCCAAATAAGCAAGGATGATAAAGTAATCTTCCATGCTAAACACAAAATTATCTGCATCCGAGTTCAAAATGAGAAATTGCTGTTTAAAGTTTTGCCTCTCTATGTTCGAGGCTTGTCCATAAAATAAGTTCCACGGGCTGGTGCTAGGATCGTTTCTATGCGCGGCCAGGCAAGAGAGGCAGGTTGTTTGCTTTCACTACTCCAATCCCTCACCAAGCCAGCGTCGCAGCGACGTTGAGTCATGGCTCAGCAGCCGTCAGCGATGGAGCTTCCTCTTGTGTCTCCCGCCAGCTGCGGTCTGTTATTCGTTTCCTGGCCGCCAAGAAGAAATCGGGGAAGTCAATTCACGAAGAACTTTGTCAAGTGTATGGAGAAGAGTATGAGCTCCGGGATGGTGCACAAATGGGTCAGGGACTTTAAAAATGGCCGAACAGAGGTAAATGACGAAGCCCACGCAGGGCGGCCATCGGTTTCGGATGAAACAATTGCCAAAGTCGAAGCGGCAATGCTTGAAGATCGACGGATTACAGTTCGGGAGCTGTGCGAAAAGATTCCGTAGGTCAGCAAAACCACAATTGAGAAGATTTTGACTGAACATTTAAGCTATTCAAAGGTCTGCACAAGATGGATACTAAAAATGCTCACTGCAGACCATCAGCGGCAGCGGGTTGAAGCGGCCCAAGAATTTCTCGCTTTTCACAGAACAACCGAAGAGGAATTTCTGGACTCTATTGTTACTGGTGACGAGATCTGGGTACACTAGGCCACACCGGAAACAAAGGAGCAATCGAAGCAGTGGAAGCACCCTCCTTCGCCAAAAGCAAAGAAGTTCAAACAAATCCTGTCTGCCGGGAAAATCATTCTTAGCATTTTTTGGGATTGAAAGGGCGTATTGTTGTGCAAGTTTATGCCTCGTGGGACAACAATCAATGCTGACTGGTACTGTGAGAGCTTGAAAAATCTTAGACGTGCAATTCAGAACAAGAGAAGAGGAATGCTGACAAAAGGAGTGCGTTTTCACCATGACAATGCTCAACCGCACACCGCCAATCGCACCAGAGCCCTCACCGAAAGATTTGGATGGGAAATGGTGTCTCAGTTGAAGAAAAACCTTGGCGGAACCCAATTCCAGACAGATGAAGAGGTATAAAACAAGGTTGTTAGTTTTCTACACGGACAGGCGGCAGAGTTCTATGACTCTGGTTTGGAGAAGTGGGTGCCTCGAATGCAGAAGTGCATAGAACGCAACAGCGATTATGTAGAAAAATAAAAGAAAGACTGAACTTTCCAAAAATGTACTTTTCTTTGCAATTAAACCAGTTTTTTGATGTGAAAAAAATTCGTGCAACTTATTTTATGGACACGGCCTTGTATTTGATTCAGGTGGAACAATCAGTTTTTTTTTCTTTTTTTTTTTTAAATTACTGATTTACAAATGACCATAAAACATTGTATTTAGGTTAAGTAACTGACCAAAAAAAACACCTAGTGACCACAACTCAATTTTAATAAAAAGTGCAGATACAACTTTTCTGCTTAGCACAGCAGTAATATCCTTTGTGAGACCATATGTTGCCACCCTCAATTCATATTTAACAAAAAGATGATGGAATACAAATCATGAAAGATTCTCTTAAAGATGGAATTGCAAACAGAATTTTTAAATGATGAAAAATCAAATGTGCAAAAGGTTTTTTTTATTACTACAGTATTTGATCCAAAGTTCAAATAAAACTTTTCTTTTTCAAGGATGTCAATAAAGTAAAATTGGATTTAAATTATTTTGAAACTTGTCAAAGTGGCTGTTTTTAAATAAATAATAGGTTGATTAAAGTGAAAAAACAACGCAAATAAAGCACAAATATTGAAGAAAAGAAATCAATATTTGTGCTTTATTTCCGTTGTTTTTTCACTTTAATCATATTGTAACACAAAATTTATATGATAATTTTTCATTTAAATAATAGGTTGTTTCATGCAGTCCACAAGTTTCACAAAAAAAGTCCACAAACAACCAAAGCATTAATAGAAGCTTTGAAGAGGAAGTTCACAAAGACATTTGGAGTTGTTTTACTAAATATGTGAAAAAACCAAAAGATGAAGACCCAGACATCTAAGTCTAAGGTACAGCAAACGCTGAAAGCGATGTTGTACGGCAAAAGTTATCCAAATATTTCAATCTTTCTCCTACTAAGAATACTGAAAATCTTAATGCATAGTGAAATTATAATGCTGGAAAGTTCCCAATTGAAACCTCAATAAACTGCTCCGCCAAGTTCAGTTAGATCAGATTGTTTAGTGGAACTGAACAAGGGTACATAGACAGCGGACGGGTGCAAAGTTGCTAGTTTGGCTCCAATGGCGTTTCCTATGGATTTAACTTTTATCTTTTTCTTTCAACCACTAGCAAACATTACATTCAATAATGTTCTGCTTTATTTTCATTTGTCTATTTTCCAATTATCTACTTCCAAATATTAAAACTATTTTATGTAGTATTTTAGCACTTTGCCTCCTTCAGGTTTACAGCTCAAAATTTGTTCGTTGGAATTTGGAATGAATGCTGAAAAACACAATCAAATTTGTAGTAAAGTACTGCAAGGGCACTTTTTTTCTCCCATCATGAAACTGATTTAAAATAAGTGACTTTTAAATTAAATACAGTATCTAGCTTAAATGCACGAATGAAGTATTAAAAATTAACATTCAACCTGATTTATTCAATAGCAAAGTAATGGCAAAAAAAAAAAAATCCAACGAAAGCTTCATTGCATTTCACGAGCCAAGCAGGTTTACACCTAAATTAAATTTAAGAATAAGTTAATTAATTTGTTTTTAAAAAGTAACATTTTCTTTTTCAACTTGTATGCTAGTAAATAAATAATTTTTAATAAATAAATTTCAAAGCAAAATTTTGTTGCATGTTATTACAAAATGAAATAAGAAAATGTATCACTTTATAACTAAGTTAATTCTAATAACAATTATGACTTAACCAGATTTATTAAGGTTTTTTTATATATAAATAAAGTCAGTTAAATAAAAGTACAATATTTTATACAAATGTGACCACCAGCAACAAGCTTTGAGCCCAGCTAGTCAGTTTATTAGTCCCAGTGAAGATCAATTGCCCTCTTAAAGCACTCCCTTGCTCATTACCGCCTCTTCTGGTAAACTGTTCCACGTGCCCACGACCCTACAAAAGTAGTAATTTTTCTTAATTTATAAGTTAGCCTGAGATTTGAACGGCTTAAAAACAATGACATATCGTCCAGCTTTCCACGCAAAAGCTTAACCCAATAACATCCCTCATTTCAAAAAATTTAAATAACATAATCCTGTTCCTTCTGACTCTACTTTGCTCCAGGCTATGCATATTAAGCCTTTTTAGTCTGGTGTGTTGGAATAGAACATGCCAGAAATGCACAAATGGCAAAAACACCACAACAAATGTAGATTCAATGAATATTATCCAGGGGCAACCAGTGGGAAATAATAGACACAGTGAATGACTATGACTCTCCATATTTTTTTGAAGCATGTTAATATTAAAAGGATTAAGGAAAGGGAATTTTTCTCGGTTAAAAATGCAACAGGAAGACAAAATCTTTAATGTGACTTTGCCATGTTATATTCATGCAAATACCAAAATGAAGCACAGTCGTATTGTAGAGTAAAAACTGTTAAATTTTTTCTGTAGGTATGCTCAAAAACAAAAATATTGTTGTTGCCATTTTGCTTTAAGTGTATGATATTTTAATGTTGAAAGCAAATTAAAAGAACTGATGTGGAATGATAGATCTTCGCCTGAATTCAAGAATAAACTCATGTGCCAATTTTTAGTGCACTTGGCTAAAAAGTATCACAGAAACTTCAGCTGAAAGTATGCCGCTACATCCCAAATCCCATGGCAAAGGTGTAGTTAATGGAATCGGAGGCTTGACAATCTATTTTTAGTCTACTTGGCTAAAAAGTATAACTCCCCAAGGCATATCCATAATATAAAAAGGCAATTTCAAGAGCTTCAGTGTTTGAAACAGAAATTACAAACAGATGAAATATTAATTTATGAAGATTTTGCTTAATTTTTTTCTATAAGACAGCAAAATGAAGTTATCAATGCACATTGGCCCTCTATGAGAATAACTATTTTTACTGCAGTCGTTTACTGTAAAAAAATTGATTAGTCCAATATTAGTTATTATGTTGTGTCAGATGATACACAACATGACAATAACATTTTATGTATACAATAGTGTGATCTTGGAAGCTTTAAAGAAAAGGTTGTTAATTAATATGAAAAACGTTCATTACTAGAATGATAGACGTTGTCCAGTTTGTTTTAAAATCGGGGTACTTTCGGGAATGAGGTGCACCATGAATTTAGGTTTTGGATGTTCACAGATTGGTTATCTTTTGATGAAACAACATACGAAAAGGGCCCCGCTGATGGTATTGGCACAGAATTGAAATGATATAGGAATTTAAATGGTTTATTACAATATTGAATTCTCATAAATGACGCTGCTGAGTTTTATGAGGTTGAAAAAAAATGTAGTAAAAAAATTGCTGTGCATTATCTTCTCCAAAAATTAAAAGTAATCTTCATCAAGAACATCTCAGAAGTAGATAGCAGAGGATGGAGCAATCTGTGCTAAGCACTTTACATTATGCAGAACCTCAAGGTGAAAGGAAAATGAAAGCACTTGCTAATTCACCCTTTACACAGGATGAAAAATAACAGAATTATCAGATTCATCAAGTTCTTTCTAAAAATTCAAATGAAAGCAAAAGTGTTAATTTACAACAAAAGCAGAGCGAAGTAAACGATGCTGGTTGTACTGTAGGAAATTTTGTTCCTAAAATATCGGGCAAGTGCGAAAAATCGTGCGGAGTTTGTTAAAGAAAGTCATACAGTGATTAGGCAAGCAAAACTCTTTATTCAATCAATGATATATTCTCCATCGTTGTCTATAATCTTCTTCCAATGTTCAGGCAGCATACGGATGCCCCGAACATAAAAACTTGCTGGTTTAGATTCGAAGAACAAAGACACAACATTTTGTAAGGCATTCAAAGAGTCAAGTTTTTTCCTTATTTAAATGATTTTGCAACGACCGGAATAAGTGATAATCCGATGGTGCAATATCAGGAGAATACGGTGGATAAGTTAGGACATCCTATTTCAGGCTGTTCAATTTGCTTAGCGTCTGTCTTGAAATGTGTGGTCAAGCGTTATCTTGTTGAAAGACTACGCCTTTGCGATTCGACAAACTCTGGTTCTGTTTGATTTCTCGGTTCAGATTAGTTAATTAATGACAGTACTTGTTCGAATCAATCGTTTGGCCGGCGGGGAGAAACTCAAAATAAATTATACCCTTGCAATCCCACCAAACACAGAGCATCACCTTCATCGGGTGCAAACTGGCCTTTGCCATTGCGTCACCATGTTCACCTGCCTGTTTCCATGTGCGTTTGCACTGAATGCTGTTGTACAGGACCCATTTTTCATCGCCCGTCACTAATCGATCCAAAAACGGCTTGTTTTTGAGCCGCCCGAGTAAAGATACGGCAGCAGAAATTCGCTGGATTTTGTTGTTCTCGGTCAACAAATGGGGCACCCGTATATCAAGCTTTAAATCAAATTTGATTTTTTTTTCAACGTCGAAAAGCGGTTGATCGGTCAACATTAAGTTCTGTAGCAACTTCTTTCTGTTGAAATACACAGAGTATTCTGAACTAAAGAATGCAAAACGTCGTCATCAATGTCGGAAAGTTGACCTGAGCGTGGCTCGTCTTCCAGCTTAAAATCTCCGCAACGAAATTTTGCAAACCATTTTTCCACAGTTCGTTTAGCTGGTGCTTGATCTTGATAAACGTCTTGAATGTATTTTATGGCTGCTGCAATGTTTGTTCCCTTCCGAAACTCCTAAAGCATAACATGCCGTAAATGTACTTTATCAACACTCATTTTAAAAGTAATCTTTCTCGAAGCAGTTTGTATCTGCACAAATTATTTTGATTGGAATGAAAGCTGCACACGTCACCTTTCCAACGATCTGACTTACGTAGATAGTGGTATTAATGACAACACATTACGCCCGTTCTAACGCCATCTATTGCAACTCCGCACGAACTTTTGCACTCGCCCAATAAAACCGTCGGAACAGATACATCATTTGTCAAACAAGTAACTGCAATAGATCAACACTATATTGACAACGCCATGTTTCTAAGAAAAGCCAATGATTTATGGGCTGTATTTACTTTTTTTGGAAAAGAAGACAAAAGTTGGATGTCATTCGCAAATTGTTAAAATCTTGGTAGAACCTTTTTTTTGACAACAAAAGATTTAAGCATAAATTTTTAGAATGTATTGAAATAAACACTTTTTTTTAATTTTTTTGTTACAAAATATCAGTCAAAAGTGAAAGTATTATGTCTTTCAAATATTTAGCACGCATAGACAAATCCCTAAAGAAGAGAATACATTTATAAAAAATTAAATCTTTTGTTTATCTTTAATTCCTCTGAGTATGAACTTTCTATTTTAAATAATAATTACTGTAAAATAGCAATTAGTGCAAGTTGAATCAACCTGTTCACTATCATGAGCTTAGTTTATCATAATAACTTCAAAAAAATCTACTTTGCCTTCAATGTTTTAAATTGCTTATATATAGTATAGGTGATAACTTACTCCAAAGTTCGCTACCAAAACAAATTTGTTATAATGGAATAACCCAAATGAATCTGTTCAATTATCCCACTCTTTTTGATTGAAAAAACGGTCATTGGGTTTTGTGTGTTGATGTGGATTTCGATGTTGTGTTTTTTCAAGTTTGTGAGTTAGGACTTGTTTAAGTGGTTTTTCTTCTATATCCTTTTGCATTTCTCCTAGCTATGCTTGTAGCTAGTGCATGGTTTTTGTTCTTTTTTGCTGAGGGAAAATTTGTTTATATGGGGCCAAAAAGGAAGGCTAGCCCTAATAACGAGGTGGTAGTTAATGGTAAAGAAAAAATTACCAAGAGAAATGAATTTATATATGAGGCTAGTATTTCTAGGAAAAGAAAAAATTAGGGCAGCCATGACAAATGGAGCTGATAAAATTAAAATGGTTATTTTCGGATTAAACAAGGAGATACCAAAGAATAAAGGGATGAAGTTCCACAAAGAGATAGAAAACTTGATCTTAAAAGATGACGAAATATATTTTACCAGGAACGGCAACGTAATTGTGAGAACCAAAAACGAAGACACGATGAAAAAGGTGAATGAAACAAAAACTTTTTAGGATATTGAAGTCAAAACAAAGCTATTAGAAGATGCCATAAGCACAAAATATATACTAAGAAATGTAGATGAAGATTTGACAGTAAAATTCATAGCAAACAAGCCTGAGGAAAGGGGAGTTTACGTAACGCAGGTGTTAAGATTTAAGATAAAAGAGACTGAGGTACCAATTCCGACTGGTTTGATAAAAGAGTTGGGAATCACAAATAGAACAGAGTTAAAAACAAGATGCATTAACTTTCGAGTTAGTAAGTACATAGAAAAACCTTTGGTTTGCAAAAAATATAAGTCACTGAGCGAAGTATTGAGGGAGAAGTTAAATGATCAAATTGTGGAGCGACACATGAAAATTGTGGAAAAATAACAGCTTGCTTTCGATGCAATGGAAGTCACAGTGCAGAGGACAAAAGTTGTCTTGTTCTAATGAATTATACAAGCAATAAAGACAGGAAATAACAAGAGAAAAGTAAAACATATGCAAAAGTGGATAGTGAAAATAAAGTCGAAAATGAGAACAAAGACCTAATCATTAAGCAGTTAAAAAAAGAATAGGAGAAAAGGATGAAGAAATAAAAATGTTGAAGCAGGAAATAGCCAAAATTAAAATCTAGTTATAAATATTGAGATACAACAGCACCTACAACGACAAAGCTGAAAATAGTAATTTTAATACAGTAGAAGTTCAGCTGATTAAGCAATACAGAGAGATGAGGAAGAAAAATCCAAAAATTAATTTAAACCCAAGTGCAGAGAATCTTCTGCCCCGATGGAAAGTGACCAAGAGGTTTACAACTCTCTTTAGGGGTTGTTCTTTTTTTCATGTTCGGGGACTGTTTTCTTTTGTCATGGAATTGTCGTAGCTTGGCAAAGAATCTTGTTTACTTGAAAAATTTAATTTCATGGCTATAAACTTTTGTTATTTGTCTCCAGGAGACCTGGTGCACAAAGAATAAAATCCCCAACATTAGTGGCTGTCATAATTTTAGTTTTGAAAGGTCATCTCCCTGCAAAGAGGGTCTTTGTATATATGTTAAAACAAATATTCCTGTCACGAATGAAGTAATGGACATTACCAATTCCAATTTTGAAATTAACAGTGTGACTATTTTTAACAATAGTAAATATTATCAAATTATTTTCTGTTACAGACCACTGGGTAAATTCACAAAAGGGAAATACTCAAATTTTTACAGGAGATTTTAATGCTAGAAATAAAATAGCGGGAGACAAAAAAACATACAATAGCTCAATTAAATTCTATGACTGGATATTTGCATAATCAATAAAAATACAACAACCCGGATCAACAAAAAAAAAAGATGATAGAATACTAGACAATAGTCAGTTCCGAGCTAATTAGAGATATGGATTGGAATAGAAGCGATGAAAATGGCGAAAGTGACCACTACCTCACCATAATCAGGATTGTTGAAAAGAAAAAACACACTAAAATTAAAAGGTATGTAAATTGGGACAAATTCAAAGATAATATGGACAAAATCTTTCCTAATATAAATTTCAAGAATCTTAATTGCAATACATTTAATCAAGTGACAGAAATTATAACATCTAAAATATAGATAACATATAACAAAAATAGTGAAATATAAACAACGACTCAGTCAGCAAATGGTGGAATTTAGAATGCTCAAAAAAGAAAAAAACAGAAGAACCAAGCAAAAAAACAAAGCCTACAGAACTCAAATGATAACCGATTGAATAGTATATAACAGAAAACTACCCCCTTTTTAGGAAAAGCAAAAAAAAAAAAAAGAAAATATTGGGGAAACGTAAATTATAACATGAAAAAACCTAATTTCATATACAGATCGGCTAATAAATTAAAACATATCATAAACAAATCAGCAAGTCCCAACCAAGTCCTTATCAAAGAGGGAATTAAATATTTTGAAGATAACGAACAGGCTGAAATGTTTGAGAAATACTTTAGCAAGAAAGACAAAACAGATAAAGAGAAACACATACTGGAAATAAATAATGGAGGAAATGAACTTTAGAAAAACAAACGAAATTATAAGAAGGTTACCAGAAAAAACTAAGGACTTATGCTTAAGGCTTTTTAATTATAGCATACATAAAGGTAAAATACCAAGTAACTGGAAGACCTTATAGATTATTCAGATTGGCAAACCAGGAAAAAACCTTCAGGATTTGGAATCTTACCGACCAGTTGCCTTAACACAATGTTTATGTAAACTTACGGAAAAACTGATTTCGTTTTGTTTTGCCATGATTCGTATTCAATGGTTACGGTTACAGGTTTTCCCACGAGGTTACTATTACTATTACTATTCCAGGAGCCTCTGACCCCTTTCAGATAACGAAGGGCTGCGTGCCAGGCGCCTTGCCTTCATAAAAACTGAAACAGGATTAAAAAATTAAGAAAAGGGAACACAAAACCTCAAACAGGAGGAGCAAAGGAAAACCAGAAAAAAGGAGAATTATTGGAGGAAGATGGATAAAACAGAGGAGCAAAAGCCATGCAAGCAAAGCAGCGGGTAGGCAAGAAAATCATTGGCATAAATAAGAAGATTGGGCGGAATTTGGTTTTTTAAAGAGTCTCTAATAGCTTTAAACTTGGTGCAGTCATGAAGGCGATGATGGATAGTGTCAGTTTCTTTGCATGAGTTGCACATAGGGCTGTGCTCTAATCTCATTTTGTTTTTCTTTAGTGAGAAAGCAGTTGGTAATTAATCTATTAATCAGGATCTCCTGCTTCTTGTTGAAAATACCATTATTACGCTGTTTGTTTAAGATCAGTTTTCTGTATTTGAATTTGCTATAATATTTGCTGTTTTTCCAATTTTTTTCCCTATAACTAATCATAATGAAGTTGATATGATTCTTGCAATCTTTCCAAGTGGTGCAGGGTAGTTCGGGGGTATGACTATTATTGACTGCCTCCTTCGCAAGGTTATCCGCGGTCTCGTTAAGTTCTATGCCTGAATGACCTGGTATCCAAGTGATCGTGATTTTTTTATCTTGGGAAGCTTTAATGAGAGTGTTTCTTGTATTAGTGATTAGGTTATCTTCTTTTTTTTTTTTTTTTTGTTTCAATAGCTTGAACTGCGCTTAAACTATCAGTAATGATTATTGTGTGGCTTTCATTGCCAATAAGGTATTTGACAGTATAGAAAACAGCAGCAAGTTCTGCTGTGAACACTGAGCAGATATCTGGAAGTTTTATTTTTCTTGTGATGATTTTGGCCTTATTAGTAATACCGAAACCAACTCCATTTTGATTCTTAGAGCCGTCTGTTGCCCAAAACTCAGCTTCGTTATTTTCATTGATGTAACTTAAAAATTATTTCTGGATTGCTTCTTTATTAATTTTGCTATTCTCCACAAATTCTTTCTTGATTAAAACTTCAAAGTTATAGC
Source organism: Uloborus diversus (assembly GCF_026930045.1). NCBI lineage: Eukaryota > Metazoa > Arthropoda > Arachnida > Araneae > Uloboridae > Uloborus > Uloborus diversus. Next base: position 54,131,888 of record NC_072739.1, on the reverse strand, counting down.
CTTCCCAAGGTTTGGAGTCTTCCCCTTTAATGAAACTGTTTTGTCCAATCAGGTAACTGGTTTTATAATTTTCCACCAAATTAAAAATTTCTTGTTCCATATTATTTGTGCTTCCTTGAAGGTAATTTTCCAACAAGAACTTATTTTTTGGATTTTTTTTTATAGTGTTGTTTAAGCATGTAAGTTATAAAAGTCCATTTGATCCTGTCCTCATATTTGTCTATTGTGGTCATATATCTGAGAACTTCATTAGGAGCAAAGGAGCTAAATTTAAAAGCTGATCTGATTGCTTTATTTTCAATTGTGTTAATCTTTTTCCTTTTTTTTTTTTTTTTTTTTTTGCCCAGTGTCCTGGCAATGCTGCCATAGTTGCTTTGAGGGATGATGACCTGCTTGATGATAGATAGTAAATTTTTGTTTGTTTTTCCTAGCATTCTTTATTTCTTGGACTATTTTAATAATGCAGTCTTCTGTGCTTCTTTCCTTTTTAAAACCGTAAATAAAATTGGGTAAAATGTTGTAGTTATTGTCCCACCAGTTGAGGCGTTCTAGTAATATTTTTTCCATGATTTTGCATGAGTTTTGTGTTAGGGCGATGGGTCTATAGTTGTTTACAATTTTATTATCTTTATTTGGTTTTTTTATAGGATATATGATTGTTTTTTTCCAAACGTCGGGTACTTTCCCGCTTCTTAAGCTTGAGTTGAAAAAAGCAATGAGAATTTTTTTCCCTTCTTCTGGGAGGTTTTTTATCATTTTATTGTTTATGTTGTCAGATCCTGGTGAAGTATTTTTCAGGTTTCTTGTAACGTATATGAATTCTTGGTCTGTGATATCTTGAGATATGTAACATCTGTCAGGATTGTTAGAAATATTGAGATTATCTGTTGTCTTTTTTGAAGGTTTATTAAGGAAAAAGTCCGCAAAGATGTTAGCTTGATTGATGGCTTCTGTAATGAGCTCCCCATTGTGTTCAATGACGAGGTTATTTTCGATTCTTCTGCTATTAAGGTTATTTTTAAGGTGTTTAAGTGAGCGATAAATATTCTTGGTTTTTTTTAGGGCAAAATTAATCTTAGACCAGAATTTGTTTTTGGAAATTTTAACTTGCCTTCTCAACACTGCTAGTTTTTTTTTTTTTTTTTTGTACATTATCCAGTTCTCAATATTTTGGGTGTGAAAGGCTTTGTTACGGGCTTTATTTTTTTCTTTCTTTTTCTTGGCACAGTCCATATCCCACCATTTCATGTTATTTTTATTGTCTTTGTAGTATACTGTTTGAGTTGATTCATTAATATTTTTATTAATGATGTTGTTGAAATCTTCGATGTTATTTGGGTCTTTAAAATTATTTTGATCGTATTGTTGAAAACTTTCTGCTATGTTTAAATTAGCCTTGTCCCAGTTTGTGTATTTTTTCTTTTTTCCATTTGTTGTATTTTCAGGATTCCGTTTTAACAGAAGTGGATAATGGTCACTACTACCATTTTCTCTGCTGATATGAAAACCAAAATCGAGGGCTAGATTTGCTGTAGTAAAAATCAGATCAAGAATAGCGTTATTATTATTTTGATTGATACGAGTTCCTGAGGTGTTGTTTAATAAAATTAAATGTTTTTCGTTGATCCAATCGTAAAATTTATCGGCATTTGGGTGGCTTCAGGAGTCTCCTGTCATAATGTGCCTGGCGTTGAAATCCCCAGTAAAAATTTGATTTGTTTTAAGCAGCGAGTTCAGGATGTGTATGAAGTCGTTATTAATATTTCCAGGTGGGCGATAGCAGTTAATAATTTGAATGGGATTCCTTTTATCAATAAAAATTTGGACGCTCACAATTTCAATACTAGAGTCATTGACATTAACTGGGATTTCAATAGACGGGACAGATTTGTCCACGAGAATGCAGACTCCTCCTCCTCTTTGAGGGGAAGATCTTTCTTTTGTATAAGCAACATAGTTGGAAAAAATAGGGAAATCAACATCCTTACTCCAGGTCTCCTGGAGGCATATAACGGTCGGGCTTGACCACGAAATGAGGAATTTAAGAAAGTCACAATTAGAAAAAATGCTGCGGATGTTCCAGGACAGCAAAAAAAAAAAAAAAAAACCCTTAACGTCCTAGTTAAATTTGGATGTCCCCTTCAGGGGAGCTATCCAAAGAATGTAACCTTTGGCTAGGGCAGCCAAGAATGTCGTCCATTTCGCTAGTTATCATGGCCTCGTTGTCAAGAGCATTATAGAAAACATCTTTTTGAATGGTTTCCCGGTATTGATTTATTAAATTTCTTTCACTTTCATTTAAGTTGTCAAAATCATTGGTGCTTTTGATATCCAAGTTAAACTTCAGATTAATAATTTCAATTCTATTTTTTTTATCTCTTGTTTTAGTGCAGATATTTCTAAATACCTACTTTTTAGTTCAGATTTTAAGTCGTATATGATTTTATCTTTGCTGTCTTCGATTTTCTGAATATTTTTCCCTTCCACAACCTGAGTAAAAGATTTTTTGCTAGAGTCCAGTTGATTGTTTCCTAAGTTTTTTGTCAGGGATGGGCAGTTCGTGCTGAGTGCCGAGTGTTCCCCTTTGCATCTAAAACACTCCGGTTTTTCCCCACAAGCAGTATGTAGTTCGCCGCAGTCAGGGCACCTTGTTTCACCTTTGCAAAACTTCTCCGGGTGACCCACTTTCAGACATTTTTTACATATTCTGGGACGATCTATGAATTTATTGACTTTGTATCTGATTCTTCCGATATATATATATTCTCTATTGCTTTTTCCTATTTCTTTAATAAGTATAACTGGTATTTCTTCCTTGGTTCCCTTTTTTGTGAATCGGCTGATTTGCGACACATGAATATCATCTTCTTGCAGTTTTTCAGCGATATATGCTAGTTTTAATTCAACATCTACGTCTTTAACTGTATATTTGGTGCAAATATAATCATCTATAACTCTGGTGTGAACTGCTACATCTAGAAAAGATTTGATTTGTATAGCCTTTTCAAAGGTCTTTTGGTTGCTTGTTGTTAATATAAGGTTTCCATTACGGGAAAAAGTGACTAAGTCTCCCTTATGTGTAAATTTTTCCAGCTCTTTATGGAATTTTAATCCTTTATTTGTGGGAATTTGGGTTTCGTTTCCCGAAATGGCAATTTTAACGTTTGGACAGCCATTTTTTATTGCGAGTTTGTATCTGTCTGTGTTCGGAGCATTATTTTGGAAAATGAGGGGGTCATGTTTGCGAACTTTGTCCGCTACTAGACTCTCTTCATTATTGGACTCCTTACTTTTACGTTTATTATTTGTCATTGGTGAAAAATCATGCCAAGCAAACAGAGGGGGGAAAAATAAAAAGAGAAAAGACCAAGAAAATTTTACAATACTTGGTGCAACAAATAAACGTCCTCCCGGGAAGAAAAAGACGAAATGAGTCTCTTCCCACGAGGTGCTCAGAAATTTTCAATTTTTTCATTTCATTTCACGACAAAGGCGCAGTGCCTAGGTGAACAAAAAGCTCTTTGTAGGAAATGAAAACAGAGTTTTAAAAAACTCTTCTCCCTCTACTCAATCGCAAGTTCGGCTGTAAACAAGGAGCATATATCAGGGAGTTTTATTTTTCTTGTGATAATTTTGATCCGGTTAGTTATACCGAAACCAACTCCATTATGGTTTTTAGATCCATCTTTTGCCCAAAACTGCTTCTTTATTTTCATTGTTATAGTTTAAAGAGTACTTTTGCTTCATTCTTTATTCTTCTATTTTCCTCGAATTCTCTCTTGATGATCTCTTCAAAAGTTGCATTCATAAGGTTTGGAGACTTCCGCTTTAATGAATCTGTTTTTATCTATCATGATTCTGGCTTTATACACTGGTGTGCAAAAATTAAGGACGAGACGGTTTTTTCAATATAACTTTGTACAAAAGCTTTCTAAATCAACACATTTAATACCGTAAGATTCCCAATAAGTAAGGACATGTGTAATGTAAGCAACACTTACTAAAAGAGAAATCAGAGGGATAAAAAGAAGCTTTAAAAAGTAGCATGGAGCGCAATGCGACTGAAGGTCGAAACATCCCTGTGATGGGTGTCCAGTAAGAAACATCCGGTCTTTAGTAGGGGATATGATCTCCCTCGACTGCTAGGCAGGTTTCACAGCGTCTGTCCATGCTGAGAATGAGGGTGTCAATGAGTTGTTGAGGCATTGCTGCCCATTCGTCTTGTAGCGTCAATCGAAGCTCCCGAATCGTTACTGGTGGTAAGGTACGAGCTGCCAAGCGTCTGCCTAGAAAATCCCATACATGCTCGATGGGATTGAGATCCGGAGATCGTGCCGGCCAATCCATACGTTCAATATCCTCACTCTCTAAGAGCTGTTCGGCAGCTACTGTGCGATGACATGGTGCATTGTCATCCATGAAAAGGAACTGCGGACCCATAGCGCCTCTAAAAAGACGCACATATGGAAGAAGAATCTCGTTACAGTAACGGGTCCCGTTGACTGAACCTGCGTCGAAGATGTGAAGGTCTGTACGATTACCAAGCATGATGCCTCCCCAAACGAGAACACCGCGACCTCCATACCTGTCCCTTTCAATGATGTTCGAGGGATGATTGCGGCTTCCCCGCTCTCTCCAGATGAGTATGCGATGAGAATCGCAACTCAGACTGAATCTGCTCTCATCTGTAAAAAGTATACCCGTCCCCATTCTTTGTCTCTCCAATTCCGGTGTTCCCGGCACCACAGAGAACGCCTTCTCCGATGGGCAGGCGTTAGAGGTACACACCGTATAGGGTGTCGTGCAAACAGACCACCACCGTGCAGTCTTCCGGCCACGGTAAAACGCGATATCGGTCGTCCAGTCGCCTGTGTCGTGTGTCTAGCGATTTCTCCCGCTGTCTGCCGCCTGTTTCTTCTGGCCTGTAAGACAATATACCGGTCATCTGCGGGTGTGGTTCCTCGTGGACGACCACTACTGAACCCCCGGATAGCTGTTCCTGTAGTTTGAAATTGTCTCCAAAGTCGTGAAACGATGCTGTGAGCAATTCCGAACTCTGCAGGCACACTTGTCACACTGCGGCCTTCCTCCAACTTCCCAATGATTCGACCTCGGGTAAAAGCATCCAGATGTCGTTTAACAGATTGATTATTCGCCATTTCTCGCTGAGGCAGCAACTCGGTGTGATTTTAACTGCTATACGGCGTGCAATCTCTTTGCCAAAAATACTGATCTTACACCGACAACATGCTTTATACTACTTAGACACTCCCCCATTACGTCTGCCTGCATATCTGCGTATAAGCTACCGTACATCACCTTACTTAATCTCCTGATTGGTCTTTCTGTCCGCTCTGCCTCTTCGTTCAGCTGATACGCTAATTTTTCGACTTCGCCCTTAATTTTTGCACACTAGTGTAGTTTTCTACAAAGTTATAAATTTCTTCTTCCATTTTTTATTTTTACTGCCTCTAAGATGACTTCCCGATATTTTAATTTCTTTTAAGTACTGTTTAAGCATATGTGTGATATAGTTTCATTTGATCCTTTCTTCGTATTTATGTATTGTGGTCAAGTGTTTGATGACATCAGTCTTTCATTCTACACAATTAAGGCGCTGATGCATGATGCGAGTAGTTTTTGACTCCCAGTTTCCACCAGATGTAGGCACCTGAGCTCTCTTTGATGCGAAATTGTACTAGGAATTTAATTTTGCCGGGGGAATTCAAAGTCAAACAAATACCCAAGAGATCTCTTACATGCCGCATAACCGTACGACACTAATGATTTTCTGCATCCAGTCCTGCACTCATTGGATTATCTTGAGATCTAGATTAGTATTGAATAGTTTGTTGATTAAGATATTGAAATGAATGTTATCGCAAGCCCCTATTATGTCTAGAGAGATAAGAAAGTTTGTGAGTTTGTTCTTCCTTTTGCATTCTTTATTTCGATTTCTATTTTTACGACGCAGTCTTCAGTTCTTTTTTCTTTTTTGAAACCGAAAATAAAGTTAGGTAGAATCTTAAATTTTTCATTCCACCAGTTGAGTAGTTCGAAAATCATTTTTTCCAATTTTTTTTTAATGCGTTTTCTGTTAAAGCAATAGGTCTACAATTGTTTACTGTTTTTTTTTTTATTATTTATTTATTTTTTTTTTTTATTAGGTTTTTTTCCAGACATCTGGGACCTCGCCTCTTCTTAAGCTTGAACTGAAAAAGGAAATTAATGTTTTGTTCCCCTTCTTCTGGCAGACTTTTGAGAATTCTTTTATTGATTATATATTAGATTCTGAGGCGGTATTTTTCAAATTTCTTGTTCCATAATTAAATTCCTTCTCTGTGAAATCTCATGATATATTGCATCTTTTGATATTATGTGAAATATTTGGTGTGTGTGTGTGTGAATTGGTTGCTTATAGAAAAAAATCTGCAAAAACATTGGTTTGGTTGGCTGCTTCCATTATTACATCTCCGTTTATGTTCAATAATTAGATTGTTTTCTACTCTTCCTCAACAGTGCCAATTTTCTTTTCTGTCTTATCTAAAGTTTAACCACGGATTGTGTGGAATTTGCAAACGTCCAGTTAAGAAGAGTCTATCTGAATGAAGGAGAAAAATAAAAATTTGATGTGCGTGTTCCGCTATGAATGAGACTCTGCTTAGTTTAGAGGCTAACATACTTCTACAAACACTGACATCCCTGAAAACTAATAGGTACGTCCATTCCCGCCTGTAAACCGGATGTTTGCCTTTACATACAATCCGTGGTCAGACAGAAGTCATAGATATTTTGTGCGTGAATGGCTTTGTTGCGAGCTTTTATTTATTTTCATTCTCCTTTTTGGCACAGTCAATGTCCCACCATTTCATTTTATTTTTATTATCTTTGAAACAGACTGTTTGTGAAAATTTTTTAATACTTTATTGATGATATTTTTGAATTCCTGAATATTATTTGGATCTTGAGTTTTGATTGCAGTTGTAAATACTTTCTGCGATGTATAGAGTGGCACTGTCTCAGTTAGAGTGATTTTTTTTTTCCGTTATTGTGTTTTAATTTTATAGTTTTAACATAATTGGGAAATGGTCACTGCTTCCATTTTCTATGCTTATATGAAATTCATAATCGAGGGTTGAATTAGCGGAAGTTATATTCAGATCTAAAATTGTATTATCATTATTTCTATTAAATCGAGTTCCTGAGGTGTTGTTTAATGAAACTAAGTTATTGTCATTGATCCAGTCAAAAAATTTGTCTGCATTATGGTGGCTTTGAGAATCTCCAGTCGTAGTGTACCTGGCACTGAAATCCTCTGTAAAGATTTCATTTGTCTTTAGCGCATAATTCAAAAAGTTAATGATGTCGTTATTTATATATCCAGGAGGACGGTAGCAATTAATAATAATTTGAATAGGGTTCTTATTTTCGAGGAAAATTTGCACGCTTATTATTTCAATTTTCGAAATATTGTTGTTGATATTCAAAGGGATTTCCAGGGAAGGAACAGATTTATTAACAAGGATGACTCCGCCTACTCTTTGGGGGGAAGGTCTTTCTTTTACATAAACAACATTATTTGGGAAAGAGGGAAAATCAATATTTTTGCTCCAAGTCTCCTGGAGGAAAATGACGGTCGTTCTTGACCATGAAATAAGGACTTTGAGGAAGCCTAAATTTTTGAAAAGATGATGCAGATATTCTAGGTCAGCAAAAAAAAAACTTAAAAAAAAGGGGAAAAAATATTAGCTCCTTTAGGGGTGCTATCTAAAGATGGCGTTATTAAGCTTAGGCTATCAAGTATTTCTTCCATTTCGCTAATCAACATAGCCTCGCTATCTAAGGCATTGTAGAACACATGCTTTTGGATGGTTTCCCTGTATTGATTTATCAAGTTATTTTCCTTTTCATTTACATTTTCAAAGTCCTTGTTGCTTTTAATAAACTTCAGGTTTATAATTTCTATTCTGTTCTTTTTTATTTCTTGTTTTAGTTCTATTATTTTTTTATCTCTACTTTTTAATTCCACTAAAGTCTTGTAGGATTTTGCCCTTATGGTCATCCTTTTCCTTGATGTTCTTGTCTTTAACTTCTGTGCAAAAGATTTATTGCTGGAATCCAGCTGCTTGTTTTGTGTGTTTTTGTTCAATTACGGGCAATTAGTGTTAAGCACTAAGTGTTCCCCTTTACATCTGAAACACACCGGTTTTTTTTGCCGTGGGCTGTATGTGGCTTGTGTTAGCAAGATTAATTTTACTTTTCATTGTTTTAGATCGTTTTTCAGGCAAAGGGCTGTTAGCAAACGGCAATAAAAGTTCCTCGTTTTCAATGTCTACAGACCCTTGATTATCAGTTAGTGTCGCATCAATATTCATCCGATCCGGACCTCTCGCTCCCGAAGTACTCTTCTTGAAAATACGTTTTTCATGATTAGCTGAGGGTGAAATATTTTCTCCATATTCACTCTTCATTGTTTCAGATTGTTTTTTAGGAAAAGGGTTGTGAGCAAACGGCAACAAAAGTTCTGCATCTTCGATGTCCACAGAAATTGGATCATCATTTTGTGTCGCATCAATTTTTATCTGTTTTAGAGCTCTCTCTCTCCAGAATTACTACTCTTGAAAGTCTGTTTTTTATGATTAACTGAAGATGAAACATTTTCTCCTTAAGGAACAAAAATGGAAGGCACAGTGCTTGTGTTAGCAAGATTAATTTTACTTTTCATTGTTTTAGATAGTTTTTCAGGCAACACTGACAGCTTGAACAGCAGTACGTAATCCTAAAAGTACCGTTGGTAAGGTATCCGTCCATGAAATATTGTTATGAGCTTTTAACGCTGTTTTCAAGGTTCTATGTAATCGTTCCACTTTTCCATTGCATGCAGGATGATACGCCGTTGTGTGACACAATTTAATACCACAGATTTTTGATATTGCGTGTAAGGTTTCTGAACGAAACTGCTGTCCTCGGTCGGTAAATAATTTCTTTGGCGTTCCAAATCGGGCAATCCAGTTACTATAAAAAGCTTTGGCTACAGTTTCAGCAGAGATGTTGTCTAAGAGTATGACTTCCATCCAGTTGAAAAATCTGTCTATACACGTCAGGCAGTAAATATTCCCAGAAGATGGAGGAAGTGGCCCAATGAGGTCAATATGGACCACCAAAAATCTTCCCGGAGGTATGTCGTATTCGCCTAGTTTAGATTGAGTATGGCGATGGATTTTAGATTTTTGACATTGGAGACAGGTTTGAGTCCATACTCTAATGTCTTTGTTGATATTCAGCCACATGATTTTAGAAGTAATTAATTTTACAGTAACCTTTATTCCTGGATGCGAGAGACTATGGAACTGATGAAAAATTTGCTTGCGAAAATTTTTAGGAATGTACGGTCGAATATTTTGAGTAGATATATCACACCACAAGGACTTTCCTGAAGGTTGCGGATATCGCTTAAATTCTAAGGAAGTACTGGCTTGCAATGTCTTTATTTCATCATCATTTTGTGCGTCTGCTATTTTATCATAATCAATAGGAGTAATTTCATTAACTCTTGATAATGTATCAGCCACAGTATTTTCCTTGCCTTTTACATATAAGATATCTGTTGAAAACTGAGAAATGTACTGAAGTTGACGGGCTTGTCTAGGTGAGCTTTATCTAATTTTTGATTGAACGCATAAGTTAAGGGTTTGTGATCAGTATGAATGGCGAGTGTTCGACCTTCAATATAATGTTTCAAATGTTTGATTGAAAGATAGATGCCAAGTAATTCGCCGTCGTATGTACTATAATTTTGTTGAGCTGCGTTTAGTTTTTTTGTGTAGAAAGCTATTAGTTTCCAAGATTTCTGTTCATATTGTTGTAAAACCGCGCCAATTGCCCTATCCGAAGCATCTGAAAATACTGACAGAGGTAAATCGGGATTGGGAAACGACAATAACGCAGCGTTGGCAAGGTTTTGTTTGCATTGTTCAAACTGTGCTTTGGCCTCGACTGTCCAGTCAATTTTTCTTTTTTTCTTTCCTCCTTGCACCTTTAAGGTAGTCGTGTAATAAAGTTTGGTATTTTGCAGCATCTTTTAGGTTTCGGCGATAGAAATTGATCAGTCCTAGAAAGGTTCTAAGGTCATGAATAGTTTCAGGCCGATTATAATTAAGAACGGCTTGCACTCTATCTGGTAGAGGACGGTAACCTTCGGATGTAATAAGGCAGCCCAAAAATTCTATTTGTTTAACAGCAAAAACAGTTTTTGAAAGGTTTATGCGTAAACCAAAAGAATTTAGTGTATCCAACACTAGCTTAGATGTTGTTCATGTTCTTCTGAATTCCTATATGCCACAAGTATATCGTCTAAGTACGGGAACACAAAATCTAAACCTCGGAGGACATTATGAATAAAACGTTGAAAGGTCGATGGGGCGTTTTTTAAGCCGAAACTCATAACGTTAAATTCGTGCAACCCAAAAGGGGTGATGATAGCAGTTTTACATTTGTCCTCATCAAATCCTCCTCAAAAATCTTCAATTCTTGGAATGGGATAGCGGTCACGCACTGTTTGGGCATTTAGCTGACGATAATCACCGCATGGACGATAAGATCCATCTTTCTTTTGTGCGAGATGCAAATGATTTGACCATGGGGAATTTGACGGTCGGATTATATCATTTGTCAACATGAACTGAAATTTCTCCTTAGCTATAGCTAATCGAGTGGGATCAAGTTGCCAAGCTTTGGAGTGGAAAGGTGGGCCATTAGTTGTGATAAAATGTTTAACATTATGTTTTATATCCGTTGGAAAAAGATTAGGTTTCGAAATTTCGGGATAGTTGGACAGTAAATTAAAGGATTTTGCAGTTTTATCTAAGGTGCTAATGCTATCAATAATATTGGTAATAGATGCAATATCACAACAAATACTAAGTTGGGTTAATCCATCAATTAACTTCTGTTTACTTATGTCTATAAGTAAGTTACATTTATGTAGAAAATCAGCTCTTAAAATGCCTTTTGTAACATTAGCTATAATAAATGGAAAAAGAAAATCACGGCGTAATCCTAAGTCAAGATTTAAAGTTTTTATACCGAAGGTAGAAATTTCAGTGCCATTTTGTTTATCCTTACAATGTGCTGGTATAATGCTGAAGTTAGCACCACTATCCGCAAGGAAGTGCAAATTCGATCTTCGGTCTCGAACGAATAAGCGAAATTTGCGACAACCAATAATTTCATCCGCAGAAGAGCTTGTCGCTAAATCATCTGCAGATATTAGCTTCCCTGTTCAGTGGTTAAAGTGTTGCTCCAACTACAAGGAGGTTTGCATTTATTCGGAAGGCACTTGGCTTCAAAACGAAAATGATAATAACAAAATTTTCCTTTGGGGTCAAATTTTAATCGGCGGCCACTAATTGAACTCTGGCGATTCCGAGAAAAGGAAGAATTACGTGAACTGGACCGGGCGGTTCTATGAACACTCAATTCTGCAATTTGCTGTTCAAGCATATTTATACGAGTGAGCAATGCGTCAGCGTCAGGGCGGACGGAAGAAGAACCATGAATTTCATTCGCAGGACTGATATCATACATTTTGTCAGCCATTATTGCCAGACTACTAATATCTTCGTTGCTCACAATTAAGATGTTTTTAATAGATTCGGGCAATTTGCAGAACCATGAAGTCTTAAGTAATTCCTCTGAAATATCACTAGTTGCCACAGTTTTTAGTTTTTGTAATAACTGACTGGGCTTCATGTCACCTAACTCAATTCCAGTAATCAAGCGCTGGATTCTAGCCTGTTCACTTTCTTTGAAAAGTCTTAAAAGTCTCTTTCTAGAATCTGTGTATTTAGTAGTGCTAGTGCTACTAATTATATCCCATATGTTATGTACTCAACGTATTTGGGATCTAATTGGGAAACACGATAATTAAATTGAGTTTCTTTGGCAGTAATACCACTGATTTTAAACTGCGCTTCTACTTGATAGAACCATATTTCAGGTCTATCTATCCAGAACGCTGGTATTTTTACACTCACCTTGTATAGTTCTTGATCCTTGTTATCAGATTCCTGATTCTTGTTCTTAGAGTCCTCCTGCGACACGTTGTTTCGATAGTTTCAAAAGTTGCGTGAACGCAATACTCCGGCTCACCAACTGTAGGCCGCTTATTTATTCATCTTGGCTGCAACTATGATATCGTGTTATTATATTTAAATAACTTGAACGCACTAATTTCAGCAACTGCTTTATTTTCAGTACCGATCAAAACATCATAGCATTCGAACCCGAACCAAAACTTCTCTGGCGTTGCCAATTACAAACGAATAACTTATAAATTGCGTGAAATACACCGCCAGCTCACTCATTTCCAGCCGAGGACTGCAGTTTCGTGCTTATTAGCACTCATCAGCCCGGCATAGAAAAGTGACTGAGCTGGAGATGGAAAACCTCTTAAGAAAGTCGAGAGTGTCAAACAAACTGGTAGCTAATACAGAATTAGCACTGACCAGACGAGTGACCGAAGCAATGGTTCGGTTCAACTCGAATTTTGGAGGCAAGGCAGGTATATTCAGTAAGTTACCGCCCTATACCCCTTGTTCCATTGGTGGCTTGCAGCAAGTCTCAGGAATTAAGTTGGAGGAGTCTTTGGTCAAGTTGTGGTAATGATGCTGTTCCGAATCGTTCAAAACGAAAGCAGACTTTAGACGATCAATTGAAATGAATTTATGTTTTCCATCAATCTGCAGCTTGAAAACTTTATCCGTTCTCTCAAGAACCGGGAAGGGTCCGTCATACGGCGGTTTCAGTGGGGGTTTACAGCATCATGTCGTAAGAAGACTTCTGCATAGTCTCTTTTAATTGTTGGACGAACTCGGCAGCGCTTAAGTCCTTTGGAGTAGGTGCGAGGAATTCTCCAGGTAGCTTTAAGGCAGTTCCGTAGACTAGCTCAACTGTTGTAGCTTTTATTGTCTCACGGAATGCAGATCGCATTCCCAGCAACACAGTTGGTAAGACCTCTGTCCAACGGTCAGTTAAGTGAGCTTTTAAAGAGGCTTTCATTGTGCGGTTCCAATTCTCGATCAGTCCGTTTGACATTGGATGATATGCAGTCGTATGAGTATGTTTAACTCCCAATAATTTTAGTAATGAGTTAATAAATGGGATTCAAATTGTCTTCCTTGGTCGGATGTGACAATTTTGGGAATTCCAAATCGGGCTACCCAAGTTTCGTAGAATACTCTAGCTACAGTCTCGCCAGTTATATCGGTGATTGGACAGGCTTCGACCCAACGCGTATGACGATCAATCATTGTTAAGCAATATGTATATCCACGAGAAGGAGGAAGAGGGCCAACGATATCAATATTGATATGTTCAAAACGCTTGTCCGGAACTTTAATATTATGCACTGGACTGTTGGTATGGCGGCATACTTTGGCTCTTAGGCATGGGATACAAGTCCGTGTCCAAATTGTGACTTCTTTTTTATTGCGGTCCATACGAAACGGGATGTTAACAGTTTGACTGTAGCTTTGACGCAGTATGAGCTAGGTTATGGAGCATGTCAAAAGCTACTTTACGAAATTCCAAGAGAAGGTATGGACGAACATTTCTTGTAGAAGAGTCACAAAGAAGTTGAACTTCGGTTCCAGGCAGTAGCATTTTTTGAAATTTCAAAGTTGTGTCTGATTTTAATAAGTCTTGCAGCTCGGTATCGGTACTTTGGGCTTCAGCCACAGCTGTGTAATCCAAAATAGTCGGAAGCTCTAATGCCTCAATTCTTGACAAAACGTCAGCGGGTATATTGTCAGAACCTTTTACAAATTGAATATCAGTATTAAATTGGTCAATATAATCTAAATGTCGTAGCTGTCTCGGTGAGCATTTATCCAACTTTTGTTGAAAAGCGAATCGGAGAGGACGATGGTCAAAAAACGGTGAACAAACGGCATTCGAGCATGTGCTTGAACTGTTTAATGGCAGCGTCAATTGCATATAATTCACGATCGTAAGTAGACCATTTTCGTTGCGGTGGAGACAACTTTGATGAGAAAAATGCAAGAGGTTCGATACTTTGTACGTTGTCAAGTTTCTTTACTTGATTTAGCGAAGCTCCAACTGCTGTATCACTAGCATCTGTGAAAAGCGTTAAATAGGCTTCAGGGTCCGGATGAGCTAAGACTGTGGCCTGAACCAACCGTGTTTCACAAGCTTCAAATGCTGACTTTTGGTCTTCAGTCCATTCCAAATTACACTTCTTTTTACCTTTTTTACCTTTTAGCATTTCATTGAGGGGCGCTTGAATATGGGCAGCATGTTTAACATTAGTGAACAATAATCCTAGAAAACGCTGGAGTTCTTTCACAGTTGTAGGCAATGGATATTTTAAAATAGGCTCAACACGTTCTGGCAGTGGTTTGATGCCTTTTTGATTTACTAAATATCCTAGGAAAGATAACTCGGAAACACCTAAGACACATTTGTTCAAATTAATGCGAATGCCATAGTCTGAGAGTCGTTTTAGAACCAACTCAAGATATGTCTTGTGCTCTTCTTCAGAATGGATTGCGATTAAGATGTCATCTAAATAGGCAAAGGTAAAGTCCAAATCTCGTAAAACTTCATCAATAAATCTTTGAAAGGTTTGAGTAGCATTAGATAACCCGAAAGGGGTGTAGAGGAATTCGAATAACCCGAAAGGAGTGGTTATTGCGGTTTTCGGGACATCGTCAGGATGGACCGGAATTGGGTGGTATGCCTGAACTAAGTCTACTTCAGAAAAAATAACTTTACCATGCAATTGACTTGAAAAATCTTGTAAATGAGACAAAGGATATCTATCTGGTATTGTAATATGGTTTAGAGATTGTAATATGGTTTAGAGCTCTGTAGTCGCCGGTAGGACGAAAATCCTTACCATCATCTTTAGGCACCATATGCAAAGGGCTCGACCAGTTTGAGGTACTAGGTCTGCATATTCCATGTTCAATCATCTATTCGAATTCTTTTTTGGCTGCTGCCAGCTTTGCGGGGTGCAACCGACGAGGTCGGGCAAAAACCGGTTGTCCCCGAGTCAAAATGCGATGCACTGTATTATGCTTAATTTCATTCATTTTAGGGTATGGCCGAAATACATTGCTGTATTTGTTTAATATATCCTTGTAAGATGAGTCGCTTGCTATTAAAGTTATTTGTGGAGTGTTATCAAGTGATTTTTTCCCGCTGCTGATTAAATTAGTGAGTGGATCTTTAAGGCACCCATGTTTCAAAGCGATCAGTAATCCGTAATGCTTTAAAAAATCCGTGCCAATGATTGGTTTGCTTAACTCTGCCAGAATAAACGGCCACTGAAATTTTTAACGCAAGTTTAAACTTAACGTAACCATTTTATTTCCATATGTTTTAATTGTGGAGCCATTAGCAGAAAATAAAGTAAAATTTGTACTATCAGAATTGCATTTTTCCTCTGAAAAGTCAATACGCATACGTCACTGCCACTGTCGACAAGATAAGTTAGTTTCGAAAATGGATCTTGTACAAAAAGGTGACTCTTATTATTTGGCATGAAATCACATTGCGCCAAATTATGTGATTTCTTATTTAGTTTTCCGAGTTTTTAAAACGACAAGGGGAATTGCAATGTTTTGCATCATTTCCAAACTTCCAGTGATACCAACACTGATCATAAGTTTTCTTGTTTTTACCCGAGTTCGAACGTGTGCGACGAGAAAAATGTCGATTCGATGCATCCTTGGCGCGACTTCGCGAGAGGCGTTTAACTTGTTTACTAAGTTCTGCAATTTACAGTTTTAACCTCAATAACGTCAGAAATTGCCGTATTTACGTATTTTACTTCAACTATAATTGCGCTTGCAGTCTCATGTATTTTATCGGCCATTAAAGCTAATTTATCCAAATTATCATCAGATACGGAAAGAATAGCTTGAACCTGACGAGGTAGACGTTGAAGCTAAAGCGTTTTGAGAAACTCATCGCCAAGTGTTTGTCCTGCCAATTGTTTCATTTTTCGTAGCAAATGCGAGGGTTTGTCATCCTCCAAAATTAATTCGGAAAGGACCGCTTTAATTTTCTTCTGCTCGGAGTCGGAAAAATCAGATATAAGCCGCGATTTCAAAGTTTCATATTTGTTGTTCTCAGGCGGCGTTATTACGATATTCAAAATGTCCGAAGTGAGAGCCGCTATTACATTGTAATATTTCGTTTAATCTTGAGTTGTTCCAGAAACAATAAATTGCGATTTAATATTTTAAAACCAAAGTATAGGATGCCAGAGGGATGCCAAGGATCCCAGAAGGGAAGAAGTTTTAATCCAACTCGATTAACTTGCACCAACGTTGGAGTTGCAGCTGTCTGTTGTTCTGGAGCGTCTGTCATGGCGGCAGCAAATTTTAAGCTCACTAACTGACAATTCGAGTATAACATAGCGATATTAAGAGGTCTTACCTTTAGATTCGAAATTGACGGGTCACCACTACACGTACTGGTGTGTCGTTGAAGTCAAGTACCTGCTTAAAGTGTAAGCTGTGACAAGAATACAGATGATTCTTTTTGTCATTTTATTACGAAAATTGAAATTTATATATATATATATATATATATATATATATATATATATATATATATATATATATATATATATATATATATATATATATATATATATATATATATATATATACTTTACTTATACATTTTAAGGAAAAACTATAAGATTTGAATTCTCTCACCGAGCAGTGGAAGAACAGAGAACGCGCGAGTAAACAAAATGCACGCGGGTGCAGTTGCAGTTAAAAAAATTCGAGTTCAGTTCAGTTCAGTTCTTTTGATTAGAAAAGCTGACACCGCAATTAACTTGGTCCGCGGGCCAATTTGCAGGTACTGGGTACTGAATGCACGCAAAAACAGTGCTAAACCAAATTATTTTCTAAGTCTCAATTTTTATATTATGATACTCAGGGAACTATTCCAAAACATTTTTTAAGCAGCCAGACCAATCGTATGGGCCAAACATCCCGTCTGACACAGTTATAACAACCTACCAAGTTACCAGACACGTCCCGTGGGCACTAATGGCTGCCAGCGGCGCAACCTTACTTATTTTCTAAGTCTCAATTTTTATATTATGATACCCAGGGAACTATTCCAAAACATTTTGTAAGCAGCCAGACCAATCGTATGGGGGCCAAACATCCCGCCAGATACAGTTAAAACATCGCTCTGAGTACGAGCGCGATATAGGATTTTAGTGAAACCCCGATTTTACGTCCCCCGAATCTACGTTTTCTCCACATTTCACATTTTTTCATCAGGGGCCCTACAACGTAAGTAACGGCCTATTCTGGTGACGACGTTTTCTCCCTCACGAGAAGCGACAACAACCGAGAAAATAGTCGGTTCCTCCCATTTACTCTTACCACCATTGTATCGAATGAGTATTTTGTCTCTGTTTCCAGCGTTCCGAGAACTACTCGTGACGCGGGAAAGGAATCTCTTCAATCTGACTGGAGTTCTTTTTTCCTACGGCAAAAGAGGCTTGCAACTCCGTTTTCCACGGCATTTGCGGTTACCCGTACTTATTGAGTTTTTTCGTCCACAGCAACGGGGATCCGCAACTTCTAATTCCACGGCGTTTCGGGATCCGAGGAGTTATCTCATGGCCAAACAAATTGGCAGATACATTTCTTGATATGTCATAACCAACTTTTTTTTTCTTTTGTGTTTACGCATTTTATTAATTTTATTTTTGGCTTATTTTTTTCTTTTAAAAATATTCTTTCGGAAGAATACTTTAAAATGCAAAGTACCTTTTTGTTTGCCTTTTGTTTAATATACATCGGCTTTCAACACCTTTTCACGGTAAGTAAGCGAATAAAATTTGACAATGGTATAGTTTTAAGATTACCCCCCCCCCCCTGAATTGTTGACCATGTAGTCTCATTCTTACGATTATGTTTCGTATAATTAGAAATGCCGATTTGGGAAGCACGGTTGCTTTAGTTTGAAACTAGTGACTGTTAATCTTCGTTTACACCAAAGAATTCTCTTTCTTAATGAACTTTCATGCGCCACATATTTGTTTTGATTTCATGATTCTGTACAAAGCCTTGAGAAAGGTGGAATCTTTATTAATTAAAAAAAAAACTGTAAGCAATTGTTATACTTTTTGAATAAATAAACGATGGACTCGCTCTTGATTATCATCTTTCAAAAGCAAAACAAACGGCCTTTCAGAACCATTTGACAGAATTTTTTTGGTTCATAATTACCCCACAAGAAACCGTGAAAACATTATACCTATTAACGCAAAAACAAATCTACTCTTACCGACCAAGATTGTGGACACCTTACCCAATTGTTTAAAAAACCATTAATTATCGAAATTTGTTTAAGGCAAAAAAAAAAAAAAAATTATACTTAATTCTATTGCAGTCAGTTTAGGATAAAGTAGCATATTTGTAATAGTATACCTGAGTTCCGTTATAAAAATAGACGTACTTTATTACATTACTTGTGTTGTGTTTATGTGTTCTTTGTATGATTATGCATTTATTTATTGTTTATTCTATCTTATGTTATAAACTGGCCCTAAATTAAGTTCTTTTCTGAGTGGTGGGAGCTAGTCAGGCTACTGTTATAGCCTTTACTCCCATCTACTCAATCAGGGATTTTCTAATGGACAGGGTGAAATATATTTCGAAAAAAAAAAAAACTTTTTTTATTTGATGCAAATTTGAAGAATAATGGATTAATAGTAAAGCTGGGGAATTCAAAAACGATCGCTTTGAATTGACTACAGTGCCCTTCCTCATTACTTCTAATGAAAAAACAGTGGTCCAGCAAACCAATTTGGCTAGAATACTGTATAACTTATAACTTAACATGAAAAGTGCTGTGGGGTTTTAACTTTATTTTTTTTAATTAATTACATGGAAAGTGTTTCGTGTTGATTTGGTACTGAGGTTACAACAAAACAATGCGTAAACATACTGCGGAAAAAAAAACTGAATGCAATTTGATTCGAAAAATAAAGTTTGATATTTTATGAAATGTAAATTAAAAAATATTTGGTTAGTGAAAAATTTCTAAGGATCTTGAGGTTCTATTAAAATGATCAAATGTCATACCCGACTATTTTTTAAGACAAAATCATATGTACAAAAAAATGAAGGGGGGGGGACTGTAAAAATATTCTCAGTTATTAGAAAACGTCTATCTGTAGAGCAACGTTGCTTAACGTCGCAAAATTGAATCCAGCAATATGCATGTCAAAACTATCAAAATATGTAATTTAAAGGCAGAAACACCAATATGTAAACCAAGAAATGAGTCATTTCTCGCGATTGAAATTGTTAAAAGTGTGTCTATTTGCCCTCATCATAATTAATGTTCATTTAAAAACATCCATATTCGGAGAATGAGCCTAAGAAAAATATGTTCGTACCACTTTATAACGAAAAACATGTTCATAATATTTTGAAACCGAAGATATTTAATTTAAATTACTAACCGATTTAAACAATGCGTCAGTGTTTAATGAAAACCATGTTCCTATAATAATGTTATTATTATTAAAAGTAACTTGGCTGCAATATTTCCTAGACTCCTCCTCTGGCAAAATTACAAGCATTGATTAGAAATCCCACAATTGCAAAATTTCCATCACTACGCAAGTGTAAACAGCCACCGCCATCTTGAGTAGGAAGCACTTCTCACCTCCCGAGAAAGCCATCTCACCACCTGCCACCCGGGTGAAAACGAGAATGGTCCTTCTCGGCAGCTAAAGTCGGCAGCAAGACGTTTAGGATAGCTTCATGGTAGGGAGAAATGGTGCGTCACGGAAAGTGACGTCACGCACGACGAAAAACTGGTTTTCTGACCAGTTTCTCGTTAACGACTCCCTTCTAGATATAATCATTGTAAGGCCCCAGGTCCCCCAATTATGCCTGCTAACTTAAACCGTTTACCAAATTTCAGGTACGATTACTGAATGTACGCAAAAACATTGATAAAGTTACTTATTTTCGGAGTGCTGATTTTTCACGTGCTCGTACTCACAGCGACGTTTTAACGGTATCTGGCCATCACCGTACTAGAGTCTCTAGTGACTCTAGTGTAGTGATGGTCTGGCGAGATGTTTGGCCCATACGGTTGGTCTGGCTGCTTACAAAATGTTTTGGAATAGTTTCCTGAGTATCATAATATACAAATTGAGACTAAGAAAATAAGTTAGGTTGCGCCATAAGTAAGGTTACAGTTAATTGTTTCTGGGGCACACTCCCCCTCTCCTTAACGAGTGCGTTCGCCGACCTCGACTGGTCGCTGAAGCACGTGACATTTTTGACCAAATCGACCCTCCATGTTTTACATAAAAATATAACAAACAAGAGAGGGATCTCGAGGGCTCTCCAACCATAGAGTAAATAGTCCAAGAGCCCAGGGCCGCCAGACCTAAGTTACTTTCTAAGTAACAAAATGTGTAGGACAGCATAGAATTAGCATGTACTTTCAACATACGCGTGTTTATGGACTTGGTCCGAGGGCCAATTTGCAGGTACTGGGTACTGAGTACGCAAAAACAGTGCTAAACTAAGTTATTTTCTAAGTCTCAATTTTTATATTATGATACTCAGGGAACTATTCCAAAACATTTTTTAAGCAGCCAGACCAATCGTATGGGCCAAACATCCCGTCTGACACAGTTAAAACAACCTACCAAGCTACCAGACACGTTCCGTGGGCACTAATGGCTGCCAGCGGCGCAACCTTACTTATTTTCCAAGTCTCAATGCTTATATTATGATACCCAGGGAACTATTCCAAAACATTTTCTAAGCAGCCAGACCAATCGTATGGGCCAAACATCCCGCCAGATACAGTTATAACAACCTACCAAGCTACAGTGCTGGATTAAACCAGCGCGGGGCCCGTAGCAAATGTTTCCAAGGGGCCCTCGTTTTTACATGATATAGCAGAAAATTGTGCACTTCTTCATGGATACGGGAGGTGGACTTAAAACACGATGAATACATAAATATGGATATGATTTTAGAGCTTTACGAGGGTTATAACTCATTTTCGCCTTATATTGCCGCTTGTCTTTCCCATCACTACACGTTTTTAACTTTAAATTCCAAAAACGCAATTTTTGGACAAGGTAAAAAAAAAAAAGAAAAGGGGGCCCGGGGGGGGGGGCTTACCCCTGGAAAATTTTCGAAATTTCAATTCTAAAAACTCATTTCTAACGCCCCTGATGACATTTGGAAGAGAGACGGTTCAGAGTTGACATTTTTTGAAACTGAAGTTGAAAAACGCGATTGCATACCATCTTAGGTAAAATTAAAGGCAAAAATATGGGTTTACAGCGAATCTCCACGCAATTTTAAAAATTAATGTCTTAAAGAAAACTGTTGATTATCTTTTTAATGATAGGGGTGTCCCAAGAAGCCCCAATGGAAAATTTTCGAATTTATTATCTATTATTAATCTAAAAATACAATTTTAAGTAGAATATTTTTTATACGCTAAAATGGTAATTTTATACGATTTTTGCTGATTTTGGAGCGGGGGGGGGGGAGTTCACGAAAGTCATCCTCTTTAGATTTCTTGAAATCGAAGTATTGAAAGTGTGATTGTAGGTCATCGCTGGTTACTTTTAATATGGGATGGGGTTCAGGCACTCTCCAAGGCAACCCGGAAAATTTTCGAAATTGAAGTCTTAAAAGTACATTTTAGCCCATCGTTAACAATGTTGGAGGGGGAGAGGTACAATCCCAAAGAAATTTTTTTGAAATTGTAGTCAAAAATACGCATTTATAGGCCAAATTAGATGATGTTATAGGAAGGGATCGGGTTCGGGATTTCACCCATGGACATTTTTCGAAACTTGAAGTTCCAGGAAGCAGTTTTAGCGGGTTTTCGATTATGTTCAATAATTTTATCCCTGAAATTTTCTGAAATTTAAGTTCGAATAAAAAATTTCAGCTACCTTTGGTGATGCAAAAGAAATGGGTTTGTTTCAGGGCATTGGCGGCAGCTTTTTAGTTCCCTCCCACTCAGAGGAAAATACTTAAAAACGAGATTTAAAATCTTTCTTCCACGCACAATTATTTTAGTTCTTCAACAAATTATACTCTAATAACAATTTATTTATTTTGCTCAGCATACGTGTGAACAGTCAAAGAATCTTTTCTTCTCTTATGTCATGATCTCTTATTTTGCTCCTTTTAGTGTCGTGGGCGGCAATTTTTGAGGGCGATAAATTGAAATGACGTTAAGCGACCAAAGAGTTCAGGACGACTAATTATTACCTTTTCAGGACACTAATTTCGAAAGCTTTAAGACGAAAGACACTTTCAATTTCTGGATGGTAACCCTTTTCCCCTATATTGTCTAATATCGCCCCCTCCCCCCTCCCCAAAGACTGTTTTTAGGATTTGTGCTTAGGGAATATCTAAATCCTCCTTATTATAGGTCGATCCCTCAAACCCTTTCTTCCCAAAGATAGCTTGAAATTGACTTCAGTTTTGAACACAATTTCAGGAAAGAACCCCACACCCTTTCCTCAATTCTAAACAAACAGCCTGAATTTGCTTTTTTAGGCTTGAACGGCTGAAAGTTTTAGGAAGGATCCCTAAATCCCTTAAATTTAATAAAATTTCTTTTTGAAAAAAAAAGAGAAAAACCTATTACTCGTTCTCCTAAAATTACCAAACATTGCCTAAAATTGTAATTTTTAGGTCAGTTTTCAAAATTTTCTGACCCAACTGAGCTTTTTCTTCCAACACAAAGAAAGATTAAATAAAATTGCGTTTTTAAGACTTCAATTAAGAGAAATTTCTGGAAAGCATCCAGTGATTCCCCACAAGCCTTTCGTGCTTCCTCTGAATGACTAAAGATATTGTTGCTACCATCTCTAAATGACGCAAGAAGCCCCCCCCCCCCCGCCTTCCTCTCTGCACCGATGATACTGGTCAGCATAATATTATTTCATAACGAGTCTGCGCTTTAATGAAAAATATAAAATTTTTAATTTGCCTGAACATTTAGAAAAGTTAGATCTAAATAGAAAAATGTAAACGGGTAAAAGTATGGGAAAGTAGTTTTTTCTGGAATGGCGCGGGGCCCCCCGAAGCGCGGGGCCCGTAGCATTTGCTACTTCTGCTCTATGGCTAATCCGGCCCTGCCAAGCTACCAGACACGTCCCGTGGACACTAATGGCTGCCAGCGGCGCAACCTTACTTATTTTCTTAGTCTCAATTTGTATATTATGATACTCAGGAAACTATTCCAAAACATTTTGTAAGCAGCCAGACCAACCGTATGGGCCAAACATCTCGCCAGACCATCACTACACTAGAGTCACTAGAGACTCTAGTACGGTGATGGCCAGATACCGTTAAAACGTCGCTGTGAGTACGAGCACGTGAAAAATCAGCACTCCGAAAATAAGTAACTTTATCAATGTTTTTGCGTACATTCAGTAATCGTACCTGAAATTTGGTAAACGGTTTAAGTTAGCAGGCATAATTGGGGGACCTGATGAAAAAATGTGAAATGTGGAGAAAACGTAGATTCGGGGGACGTAAAATCGGGGTTTCACTAAAATCCTATATCGCGCTCGTACTCAGAGCGATGTTTTAACTGTATCTGGCGGGATGTTTGGCCCCCATACGATTGGTCTGGCTGCTTACAAAATGTTTTGGAATAGTTCCCTGGGTATCATAATATAAAAATTGAGACTTAGAAAATAAGTAAGGTTGCGCCGCTGGCAGCCATTAGTGCACACGGGACGTGTCTGGTAACTTGGTAGGTTGTTATAACTGTGTCAGACGGGATGTTTGACCCATACGATTGGTCTGGCTGCTTAAAAAATGTTTTGGAATAGTTCCCTGAGTATCATAATAAAAGATTGAGACTTAGAAAATAACTTAGTTTCGCACTGTTTTTGCGTACATTCAGTACCCAGTACCTGCGAATTGGCCCTCGGACCAACAAGTTCATAAACACGCGTATGTTGAAAGTACATGCTAATTCTATTCTGTCCTACGCATTTTGTTACTTAGAAAATAACTTAGGTCTGGCGGCCCTGGGCTCTTGGACTATTTACTCTATGGTTGGAGAGCCTTCGAGATCCCTCTCTGGTTTGTTATATTTTTATGTAAATCATGGAGGGTCGACTTGGTCAAAAATGTCACGTGCTTCAGCAACCAGTCGAGATCGGCGAACGCACTCGTTAAGGAGAGGGGGAGTGTGCCCCAGAAACAATTAACTGTAACTGCTATTAATCAAATAAAATCTGTTTTTGTTTTGCTCGTGTCACGGAAGTAAAATCAAAAATGAAAATTATCTAGTTGTGTGTACGTACTCCTATTTTGCAATGGATGCAATATTAAGGGACAGATTAAGTCTTGTTGCTGCTTTAGGAGCAGGTGTTGTTGTTGGAATTAGTGGAATCTATCTTTATTACAAAGTAAACAAATGTGTTACTAGAGAATTAAATCATTTGTCAGGTACCATTGACAGTTTGAGAAGAGAAATAGAAGAATTAAAATCCAGTGCTTCTTTCAATAAAGACAAATCTGGTAGCTCTCCTGCTCAAAAAGGGAACATTCTGAATTCAACCACAGTCGGTAGTAAATATTACAGTTACACTAGCAGCTTGGAGGATGCTGATGAAGAATATTTTGATTTTACTGATACGTGAGTCAGGACGTTTCTCTGAATGTTCTCCCTAAGCTCCTTCCTCATTTATCCGATAAGAATTTCCACTGTATTGTTTCTTTACTTTTTGCTTTACATTTGTACGTGCATAATGTTATGAACGGTACTTTTCCTTGCAAGTACGTCATGGCGCATATTTAATCCATTAAAAGAATTCGCCTAATCAATTTAAAAGATTTTTTTTCCTGTTTTTGCCAAGGTAGATGGAGAACAAATCAGCAAGCCAAGTGTACCTATAACAGAAAAGTTGCCTCTGACCTAGCTGATTACTAATTAAGTTCTCGCCTATCAGGAACAGTGCCCTCTCACTTACGCGTGACCAAAGGAGACAATGAAATTTTTATGCACAAGTGAGATCCGCACATAAGTGAAAAACCCAAATAATAAGCTTAATTGCAATATGTTAACATCAGTTATACTAAAATTAATAGCACACTACTAATACTAATGAATAAATATACACATAATTTCCGCCTATGCATTGTAATTAAATAAAAATGCAAAATTTGAAGTTGTACGTTTTATCGTTTTTAAAAACTACAGTGCGTAAGCGAATTCGCCAAAATTTAAAAAATGTTGCGTGATCAGAGCTATAGTCTGCGAGGATGCAAAAGATCCTTGATAATCTATGTCAATGCCTACCGCTTGATCTCGACTTTTAGTCACATCAACCTTTTCCTGTGTAATCCGTTCTCACACGCTCGGTGTCAATCACTAGACTAATTCCACCCCAATTCGCACACTTGCGCGAAAAAGAACGCGTTCTTAGAAGAATCCGAGCCATGGAATAAAGGCATATGAATGCATTCCAAGTGACAGAACATGAAGGGTACAAATCTTCCAATAAGCAAAGCGTAAATACGCAATTTAACTAAAACTTGAAAAAAAAAATTTGCGCATAAATGAAAGGCTCATTTTAGGTTTTTCGCACACAAATGAATAAGAGTTAACCATGTTTTCCTATATCGCTGGCCGGGCCTGCGAAACACCACACATAAGTGAAAAAAGTGTGTAACAGAGGTCGCGAATATAAGCGAGAGATCACTGTAGTTTACACCTTTCTTTTTAGTTGCTCAATTTTTTGTTCTGATCTCAAATGAACATAACAATGAAAGTATAATAGTTGATATCTGAAGTTAGAGATAGGTAAGAACCTATAACTGAATCATTATTGTGCAAAGTAGGGAGGTCAGATTTAAAAAAGTGTAGTATAGTCAAAGGGGATGATGCTCTCCCATTTTTTAACTTTCACAAAAATCCCCCTTTCCCTATTCTTATTATAATTATGGGTTTGTGTGAGCACTATGTTAGCATCTGCAAGCATCCATCCACCTTTTACTTGAAGATTGCCACTGGTTTAAGTTGAATAAATTCAAGAAATAAATGAAATGTTTACTGTAATCTTCAATTTCATAAATGTTGTGAATCATTTGACTAATATTTCAGGGAAGAAGTTATCGGCGCTTGGTCAACTGTTAATGGTGCTGACGAAGACATTCCAAGTGAATCAAGTTTAACTGTTTTGTTGGATGAACTCGATGCTTTACTAGACTCCGATTCTTCTGACAAAGAATCAATGTATTTTCGACTGACATCAAAAAAGGAAGAGGTAAGTAGTTCAGTTCATTGTTGCAGGTGGGACATAATATTTGGATTTTAATCTAGGGATCCAGTGAAACTTTTCTGGAGCGACCACTCTCCATTCCTGAAGAAAGTGCTGCTTAGTAATGGAGGTTGGTCCCTGTCTGAGGTCTTTTTTGAATATGCAAAAAGCAATCATAGCCTCAATAAAAACAATTTGTGTTATGGTTGCACTATGTTAAGACTATATTTAAAAAAATATATATTTAAATGAGAGAATTAAAAATTTTTTCTTTTAAAATTTTAAATTTAAATTGTACTTCTTACATTTTTATATCTAGAAACTAGTTCACTTTTAAAATTTGAGAAAAGATTCGCCCACTTCAAATTCTTTGACTTTTCTGAAAACCTTTATCTTTGAGTTGCAAAAAATAATGATTATGTCTTTATCATTAATACAATCCTGTCATTAATCTCTAAGTATCTCCAAGTTCTTTCAGTAGTGGCAACTGAAACAGGAGCACTTAAATTCGCTAAGACACTTCTACTGTCATACTTGGTTTCACATAAACTTCTCTGCCATAACAAAGAATTCATACTCTCTAATCCTTCCCACAATATTTTATTTCACCACAGCCCAATCTTTTTGTTGTATTGAACTTGTGTCTTCAGTTGAACTTTAGGTAAAAAAAAGGGCTTTAGGTAAAGTCAAACCATCAAGTAGAGCAGATGGTTTAAGCTCCCCCCCCCCTGTATGGTAGATTCAAAATCTCTGCTGCGAAATGAATTTTTAAAATTTATCCAACATTTCTCTTCAGATTTTTGCGAGTCATTGGAAGCTATTCCAACAATACATCATCTATCTTGTAGGGCTCGACCGATGGCATTTTTTGGCCGATGGGCCGATGCCGATTGTTGGCCGATTGTTCAAAGAAGGCCGATGGCCGATAGCCGATTGTTTTTCTCCAAATGGTCGATTGCTGATGCCGTTGGCCGATGGCAAAAAAAAAAAAAAAATCAAACAGAAATAAATTGATAAGATTGTCAGGGATTTAAAGGATCATTGATTCATTTCACTTTATTTCCTTTCGACGAATAAGGAATTGTAATCATAAAAAAAAAAGATAAAAGAAAAAAATCAGATTTCGACCTAAATTTCTATTTTACGATCACCCAATTTATAATTCACAAATTTTTTCGGCATATCTGTACCTGATATGTACCTAAGAACATATAGATGACTGAAATATGCATTTTGAACGCCTCCTCAGTTAATTATCGCAAATTCTCTTGTGATACCTTCATGCGCATAAATTTGCGTCACTCAAAAACGTTATGAAATAGTAATTTGAAAACTCATACTTACGTAGTACAGACCCCGAAGTGGTTTTTTTTTTGGGGGGGGGGGAGTAGGAAATAAGGAATCAAAAATTAAAGAAGTAGGAAAAAAATTACTTTAAAAAGTAGGAAGAGATAGGAATACACACACATCAAGAGGAAATAAATTTAGTGTAAATTTTATTTCAAATGTAAAATAAACTAACAGTACTTTTGATTTAAAACTGTCTCAAAAATAAACTAACACTACTTTTGAAGTATTCAAGGGATTTAATGAAATACCGAGTTGCAAAAACAAAACGAAAGAAACAAGCTGACAATCATCAATATTAAAAATAAACTGGTGGGAACAAAGATATTAATTACAAAAATATGAAAACAAAATTTAAAAAAAGAAACACCTTTAAACAATACAGTAATAAAATTTTTAAGTGTGAAAGAGTAAAAATGTAATATAAAGATCACAAATAAATAATAATAATAATAAAATAAAACTCATATTTTGGTGCAATAAAACCATTTTTGTTAAAGATTTGTTTTGTCAAAAATGAAAAAATTCCTTCGAGAGCATCCATTTATCATTTAAAAATACCAACACTTTCAGCTCCTGTTGTCATAAATTATGATACAAAAAGCAAAGCAAATATTAAATTAGTTTTAGTTAAAAATTATCAACAGCTACCACCAACGCCTCGGAAGAGCTTCTGAATCTACTTCAACACTTCTGAAGAAAAAATTCAAAAGTCCCTTTGATTTCCGAATTATGTCACTATTCAAAACGTCTTTAATCAATTTCTTCCATTAATGCTCTAAATTCTTTCTAAACAATAGATAAAGTTTGAAAAAAAATCTCTCATTTTATGAATGGTGTTAGTTTTAAAATTAGAAATTGAGGGAGTGGGAGGAGAGGCCTCGCAAGTGTTCAAAATAATCATAAACATTCAGCAGAAAAACCCTTTCAAAACTTGCACCCGAGTTTGTTTTGACGTGCAGTGGCGGATTTCAAATATAGCAAATGTTGCAATTGCGCGAGAAGCCCCATAACCATAGGGGCACCGTAGGAGTTACAAAAATGCTTATGATAAATGTTTTACAACTTGTGTGATAGAGAAATAGGGCTCCAAAATGTATTTCGACGGACCCCAAACTTGTAACTCTGCCGAAGCGATACAGAGAAGACTTCATTACTGTGATTCATATTACAAATATCGAAAAATTAAAAATGACCGTCGGTTCAATGAGAATCTAATAAAATAACACAAAAACCGGTTTCGCATCTCATATTTGTTTCCATGGTCTCCAATTCGGCAATATATCACCAAATGATCGTCAGTCTGAGACGCTATATTAGTTTTGCATTGAAATAAGTAATTAATAGCCACAAAAATGAGTAAACAGGCAGAACACCCTATCGAAAACAAAAAGGGACTGGAACGTACGCACACCCGACATGCGAAAATTTATCCTTTCTACAGCTTACCATTTTTGAGTTATGACTTATGAGAGATACATACGTACATCCAGCTGCAAGAAACAACGCAATAACTAACTTGTTTGGTACCTGAATTCAGTATTAAAAACACTTTCAGGGGTGACTAAAATGGAAATTCATACTGAAACTTAATTAAACAATTTTATATAAAAACAATAACTCCCTTTACTTTGTATAAAAAAGTAAAACAGCAAAGGCCTTTTTTTTTTCAAAAACATCGGCCAATTCCATCGGCTTTTCGATGTTTTTTAAGGCCGATGGGCCGATGTTTCCTGCAAATTAGCATCGGCCGCCGATGCCGATGGCTAAATTGTTGAACCATCGGCGCCGATGCATCGGTCGAGTCCTACTATCTTGTTAAATTGCCCACTGACAAAATGAATTGTGGATCATTTGACTCAAGACATACGACTAACTTTACTTAAGGTTACAAAATGTAAACCATATTTTCAACATGAATCCAAAAACTTCATCTTTTAGGAGCCATTTTAAAAATTCAACTGGGATTTGCTTTCACAAGATTTTGCAGTGCAAACTTGTTAGCTTTTAAGCTTTGGAAGCAGTAGAAATTACTTCTGATTCTAGTTTTTGCTGTTTGTTTTGAAAAAGGTACTTGTTGTGACGTCCTGGGTCAACACTAGTACCAGCTTAAAAATGCCAAGCAATTTTCAATCAAAAACACCACAACTGAAAACATAGACGGGTCATTCCATACGAAATGAGTAAAATTCACAAAAAAGTGGTGGCCGCATGGTAACAGATTTTTATGAAACTTGGTATACAGGTTCCTTTTATGCCTATATAAAAATGTCGAAAATATTTTTGCTTAAAATTTTTTATTTGAATAGTTACATGGGATTGAAAATTGGTCGAATTGAACAGCATTCTCATAAATGAAAATGTTGCATTTTTGAAGGCTTGTATCTTATTAACTATTTAACGAAAATATAAAAGTTATATGTTGTTGCATTTTATGGAGTAGGGTAATTAATCTGATGTCAGTAAAATTTTCAAAGTTATTATAGTTAACTTTTAACTGAGTTTGAAAACTGAAAATATTTCAATTTTCTCATAATAAAGCATTTTATTTTTTAATATCGATCTTTAAGGAATGCATTAGCTTTGATGAAATTAATACCCAATAATGTGCTAAGTATCATAAAAGAAATACTTTACTTTTGAAGTTGTATTTTAACTCCTTTGTCTTCAAAATCAGTTTTAAACTTAGTGACTTTTGTAAAATGATGATTTTCCCCTTCACATACACACAAAAATTCAAATGAGGGAAAATTCAGACAACTTTAAAATTTTACAAGAATATAAAGCTGTGTTTCTACTATTTGCTTGAAGAAACTCGAAATTGGTTTTTGATTTCCAAACGTAAAATAAAATTCAGAAAAATAGCTTATTTTTTTGTTTTATGGGTTAATCCATATAGGTTCGACGGATGGGTGCGCTCGACCATTTTTAATTTCTTTTTGAAATTCATATTCCTAAAAGCTGCATAAGAAAGATGTTTAAAACCACTTTTATTTTTTCTCTCAACTGGACCTTTGATTTTTTTAGAGGTCATCAAAAGTGATTTTCGTAGTCAAAAATGGGACTTTTAGACCTTTGCATTTTGACTGAAATCTATTTGAATTACATTTATGACAGTTAATTTAATGCTTTGATGTTAAAGTGCATAAGTTGATAGTCTTACATGCTGAGTTACGTAGCTGTAAGTTAATAATTAAAATAATGGCAACAGGTTAAAGTTCAAGGCCAAATGTAAAAATTTTACTCATTTCAAAGGGGGATAACTCACGTAGGGGATGGAAACACAAAATGAAATACGACAAAAAATAATCACTGGAACCATTCTAAAAAGAATATGTAATTGTTGCTGTGTGTTTGTGCACCCTTTATAGATTACAGCCCCTCAAAAATTGAAAGAATGACGAAAATGACATTTTTAGACCCCTATAAACCAAAAGTGGATGGAATTAAAAATAAAATTTCCTGGCCAATTGAATATTCCGTTCAACTACTATACATGTTATACATATTGTTTTTTGAATTTGGTTTGTAAAACAGATACAGGTTTTTAAAATTAGGCAATTTTGATAGTCAATTGACACACTAAAACAGAAAAAGTGTGAAAACGTCATGGCACCTTCTTAAATTAGGTATATTGTGCCCTTTATAATACATTATACTGAAAAAACATATTGTAATTTTCAAAATAATTATTTTAATTTGATAACTTAGAAATATTTGAACATGAATGAGTAGTTTATACTGTATGATTGACCTTTAAGTGAAATTACGAGAAGTCGAAGAATTAGATAAATGACTAAATGATGCAAAAGCAAGTAAAATTAACATTTATTTCAATTAAAAAAATGTACACTGTACTTCATAAACATGCTTTTGGGAAAATGAAACACGAAAGAAATGGTTAGTTTTGCTAAACTTACAAAATAAAAAGAAGTAACTAATGACATTTTACCTTAGTTCAAGTTACTCCAGTAACAAAAATACGCTGATACCAATGATTAAAATTTAGTAGCATCTAAAAGACACTTCAATATATTACGTAAAAAAATCGAGTAAATTTAGAGCATTCCCTCATCTTCAAAAAAACATCTGAAACAGAGGAAAAAATGAAATTTTCGATTTTTTAAAGTACAATTTCGTCATCAAGAAATTCACAAACAGTTACTAAATTAGAGCAGATAGTTAGATATAGATAGTTTTTCAATCTGAATCATTTTTACTGTTATTTTTTCATTAAAAGAGCCTGAAGAGTGATTTAAAATCTGAAGTAATTTGGCAAAATTTTAATCTTTGTTAATATCTCAGATTCAAAAAAAGATCCGAATAAATTTTACTTTGCTCTCAATAGAGAATTGTTTATAGAATGCGGAAATATTTATTTTTTAAGTGTACGTTTATAACTTATGGAGTTATCGAGTCAAAAACTGGTAGCAATGGACTCTGAAAATTTAGGCTTAGCGTTAGCATCAACTTCTAATTTCAATAACAAAACAACAAACAGTTTTTTAACATCCATACTTTGCATTCCCTCATAGATATGTAAGGTTTACCTAAATAAAAATTTTCATTGAAATCTGTGACATGTCAGCCACAGCTGATTTGCTCATTTCGCATGGAATGACCCAGACTAAGAACCTTTTAAATTTTAAACAAAAAAATTTATTTACAAAAAAATTAAAAATGTTTGATAAAAAATTAAAAGGTACATTGAAGGGTTATAGTTGTACATTGGCAAACACAGTTGCCTATGGTGAGCATATCAAACTCACGATTTCTTCAGAAACCAGACATGCTTCAAAACAAACAGAACTTTACAGTTCACAGTCCTAGAGCAATCTGACAAAGCCAGATTTTTTTCAAGAGTCTCTCAAAGACAAAGTGCCTGTAAACTAAGCTCCCTTAAAATTTCTAATTGGCTGCATCATGATCACGTGTTTTGAGAAAAAGTGGGATGTATCGTAAAACAAAGCTCGGATTCAAGGGTCAACTGGCGCCTCATTTGCATTCGAGTCCTCCTCCATGTCTGCGCTGACGGTCAAGATTAAGGAGCAGGTGGTCAGTGGCTGTCATCAGGAACTCGACATGCCAATTTTGTAAACTATCAACCCGGTGCCATCCCGTCTGCTCCTATATATCAGCTGTGTTTCTAAACTCAGCTGCACAAAACACGCTGTCGTACACCAGCAAGGGCGTGCCATCGGTTCCTCATCAAAAGCACTCCCACAAAGTGAACACGGAGACAAATCCAGACACTTGCAAGGCTACACCGTTCGGAAGATTTCACAGCTCCTCCCCCCTTAGGAGGAAAATTTACATGTGCCACCGCATCAAGTTTTGGAAGATGTGGGCGTCCAAGTCACTGAACCATGATCTCGAAAGGCAGCCTCAGTTCACAAGAAAAAAAACATAACCGATACAAAAAAAAAACATGTCTGAGACACTTAAACTTATTAGGATTTTCCGAACTAAGCTTATTACAATTTAAATATAGTCGTTTCCAAAGTTCCCAAATTGAGTGCATTAATTCCTCAGTTTTTAAAACCATCATATTCCTTTATGATTTTGTGTCGTAGCTTAAGTTCTTGATCTTCAATTTTTATTTTCACAAAAAAAACTAGCTATTTTAATTTTGACGCCTTAAATTTACACCAAAAACAAAACCATTTAACTGATTTTTCTTTCCGTTAATTAAAAAAAATTAAATTATGAAAGAAATTATTATAACTCCCTCAAAATGCATAGAATTGTAATTAAAGTATTAAAACATTTTCTTACATCACCACCTTGATCTACCAATAACGTCGGAGACCGTTATGGGTCCTGTCTACTACGTCCGTTCGTGTTTCCATTTAAAATTCACTTGTGGTAATCGACGCAAGGACGTGGGTCTTCCCCCGGTATCTCGACTTTAATCATAGGACTGGTATAGTCGGGTTGCCCGATTTCAATTAGCCCCAGGTCCAGTAGTCTTTTTAATTCCTCATGCAAAATTTCAGTTTTCCACAGAGACATTCTATTCGACCGTCATCTCACAGGGTCAGAGATAGTCAACTCGATATCCATCGTGACTAATTTCATACTTCCCGGATCAAAAGAAAGCGCCCCCCTGTGCTTCTGAAGCACGTTACCTAAACTTTTGATGTGATTTTCAGTTGCTAGTTTCTCTAAGTCACTGGCCCGAAACATCTCTCGCAGCTCAAAATGCGTAGGGTCCGGCAGGGATGAGGGATTTCAACTTCATGCTCTACATCTTCCACTTCAACTTACATTAGTAAATTTATGTGCTGAGGGCGTTTGTGACCTATCTTTGCTACAGCCAAGTCTTGACACATTTTAAATCGATTTGTCAAATTTAGCATGTACTCAACTACATACTTTGCTGGGCTAAAATCTGAGCTCTCATGATTTACCATTCAAAGTGTGAATAAAGTTAATGGCAAACTTTTCTCCCATGCTTTCAAAATG
This sequence comes from Uloborus diversus, assembly GCF_026930045.1. Classification (NCBI taxonomy): domain Eukaryota; kingdom Metazoa; phylum Arthropoda; class Arachnida; order Araneae; family Uloboridae; genus Uloborus; species Uloborus diversus. Next base: position 54,097,732 of record NC_072739.1, on the reverse strand, counting down.
CATTTAATTGTTGAGTGCAATACTTCCACAGAATTACTTTGCGGATGGCAACGGAACTGTGCCTGACTTTTATTCCGGACCTTTCCAAGAATTCTCTCGTCAGAACACTAGTGAAAGAGGTGCGAGTACTTATTTGTCACTCTGCTCTTTTTTGAAGGTTTTAACGTCTTTTGCCTTCCCCTCTGTTTTTCTAAACATGCGTCTTAGGCTTTCATAGTGATCTTTTTCTGCTAAATCTGAGGCTTTCCAAAACTCTTCAAGACAAGGAAATATTTCTTAATATCCTTGGCAGGGCCGGACTAAATAAAAGTGATACCCCAGGCCTGCAATAGTTTCGAGCCCCCCCCCCCCCCGACACACACACAACCACTCATTTTCCTATATCATTAAGTGAATACAAAATAAAGTTCTAACTTTTTGGTAGTCTTGGTGCTCAGCCTTGTGTGTGGCACCCTGGGGGCTCCTGATTTATCACTGTTGGTGCATGCCAAGCACCACCACTGCTGAATTATAGCCATTTTGTAACTTCATAGCTCAATTAAATAGTGAAGAGCATATAGATCCCCCCCCCCTTCACACATACACACAAACATTCAAAAGAAAAAACAGGTCATGTACCAGTAGTGATGTAAAATACCTGGGTATTTATTTTTAGGGCTAAATACCCGAAATGGGTATTTACCTGGGTATTTATTTCAAAAATTTATATTCAACTAAAATACTTTTCTGTTTGTATTCCACTATGTATATATATAACCAATCATATACAAAACAAATTTTTGCCCAAAAATTGTATTTTGATCACATATTTAAAGAATTATTGTGTGAAACAACTTAACAATCTAATATGATATTCACATTAAATGTGTTGGATATGCCTAATCAATGTCCCCATCTTTTTGTTTTTCACTTTTCAAAGCAAAATTTAAAGTTTTAACGTTTAAAGTCAACTGCAGCCATCCCCCTTATACCAGCATTTGCTATTATCTCGCCTCAATCAATCCCTTTGTCCTGGGTCTATTTCAGCCGCAAACATGTTAAATATAGAGGAACACTTCTATAGAAAACATAATTAGTTTTATTGACTATTTACAACTTAAAATAGAAAGTCCGTGCATGTTGCTGCTGGCAAGTACGCAAGTGAAAGACAGAGCGAGTAAGCAACTCGCTTTCTAAAAGAAATGCATTACCGTTGCCACATACTCGGTGGCTAAACTTTTCAGTTAAAAGTCAAAAATATGGAAATTCGACTAGAACTAACAAACATCATTCCTCCACACCCTATTCTCAAAAATTTCAAGAAGAGGGATGAAAAAGAACAAGCAATTGAAGCTTCTGTGCAAAAATTTGGACATATCAAAGGGTTTAAAAAAATAAATTTTGAGATAACTACCGAAAATAAAGATATTTCAACTTCCTCTTTTAAGAAGTTTTTCCTCTGACCTTTGAAAATCTTCTTGGATAAGGGTCCACGGTATATTATGTTTAAAAAAATCTGAAGTGAAAAAAAGAAAAAGAATTTTCAATAATGTTTTTCTTGTATATTTTCTGTTTAAAATTGCTTTGAATTGCACATGTGCTTTGAATGATGCTTTCTTTGTAAAATCTCTTAACTCTTGTAACTTTAGTATTCAGGTAGTGCAGAATTTCTTTGGAGGCTGGCAAAGGTGACTCATCTGTATGGAATTGTCGTTCAAGCTAGAGGAGAAATAGAAAAAAGGAAACAATTGGCCTTTGAAGGTTGGAAATTGATTTTCTGTTGCTCCGTTCAGTTAAATAAATTTACTTTTTCTCATTTAGCTTTATAGAATATTTTCTACTTCATTAACTCACTTGTTTACTTTGTTGCATCTCAGTTTTTATTTGGGCTTTAGTGGCATGAATTTGTTTCACTTGAGTAATTTGCATAGATAAAGGGATCTTGTGAAAAGGTCCACTGACAGCATTTTTAGTAAATGGGCAGAATGGGATTGTTTAACAATTTTTCTTAATCATTTATAAGGCTGGTTATTTCTCTTTTCCAACAGCCACTGGAAAAATTTTCTGTAAACAACAAAAAGATTTGGGATGGTAGTTAACATTTGATGTGATGAAATGTCTTGTCAGCATTTGGTTTTCTTTCTTGTTTCACTGGTCAAGGCAAAAAAGGAACAGAAAACATTATCAAACAAGTCATTCCCAGCTGTTAGATATTAAGGTTTTCAACTTAATTAGTTCAAATGATATAATATGTAAAATCTAAAAAAATTTGTTTTATGATTCAAGAATGTCATTTGTTTTTGTTTATTACAATGCAAAGTACTTAGTGCAGACAGTATATTATACTGATAAATACCTCTCTTCGTTTATTCACACCTTGGCTAATAGCTATTTCAATGACATAATTCATATTCGTATTAAAATGTGTTTTTATTCCAATTACATCCACCTAACACTAAGAATTAGAAAGTTTTTATTTAGGAGAAACTTTTCCACATTTTCCACCTTTAAATTCATTATTGTGAGTCTCTCCAGCACTAGAAAACAATTGTTCACTACACACTCTTCTTGTTAGTGTAGAAGGACTCTTATACAGCTACTTGTAGCTACTGCTCTTTTGAGGCAGGTTCGCTGCCGGTTAACTGCCCCTTTGCCAAAACTCTCAGAGTCAACTGATTGACGAGGAGATGCTGTTCAGGGTTAATACCCTGGCGCAAGATTGGCAGCGAAAGTGTTATATAATACTGACCGAAATTTCTTGCTAAAGAAGAAGATGTGGTTCCCTTTTATTGGCTTCATTGAAATATTATCTTTCCCAGGGGCAGATCCAGAAATTTTTGTAAGGGGGGTCAAATTTCAGTGTTCAGTTAAGTGGAAGAAAAGCATAAGGATTGTTGCATTAAAATTTTATACAACTAAGTTAAAATAAGTACAGCATTTTGCAGACATGCGTTTCAGAGTTGGTATTGTAAACGGGTCCTGGGCTTACTGGGCTGAAGCTCATGAGCCAGCAAGGTTTAGGACCTTTATTTTTCAAAGTTACATTTATGCAATAGAATTTGCATTTATTAGACTTCAAGAGACAAGTCTAACAAAACAAAGTAAAAAGTGATTACCTACACTATTTTTTGAGGACTAAAAATTGACTTTCAACAATATTGATAAGTTTAGGAAATATAAAATAATTATTGAGACCGTGTTTCTCATCACAGGGGGGTCAGCTGACCCTTTGACCCTCCCCTGAATCCGCCCTTGTTTCCAACTCCCAAATATATATTTTTCATTGGCACTTTTGAGGTTATATGTGCATAATTTCTAATTCATGTTCAGCTTCTACTGGGAGGGCTCAGTTCATTTCTCTTCCATTTTGCCGTTTGGCTTTAAATCTTATTTCAGCTGTATGAAAGACTCTATGCTTTTGTATGTCTGGTTTCAATCTCAGTTCCAGAAACATTATCAAAATGAGGTTTTTCAATGACAGTGCAATAACTAATGCTCCAAAATTTAAAGCATTAGTAAAACCATTCTTAATCTGTAAAACGTTTTATTGTTCTCTTTTTTTTTTCTTTATCTGAGAAGGTTCATTATTTTTTTTTACAGACTGAATTGTCATTGAGCAAGAAGCAACATCAGTGCCAATTACTTTAGTTATATTGTAGACAAGTTACATATAATTTCGATAATATCTTATTATTTGGTACTAGGGATAGTGGCATATCCTTTCTTGATCCACTGAGTGCTAGAGAATCTTTTTTTTTTTTTTCAAGAAATCTTTCTAGAATTTAATATTGAAATTCCAGCAAGTTGCAACGCTTTATGCCATTTTTAGTTGTATGAAACTATGATTTTTTTTTTTTTTAATTTCATTTAGACACCATTTTGATAGTTCAAATCTCAAGAAGTTTTTGACAAATGAGCTGATAACTGCTAGAAAATATGTAAGAGCCCTATGAGATTTGATGGAATATGAATATATCAACTGATATTATTCTGTTGTATTTTCTTTCCACAAATGGAACTAAGTTTCCTCCCTAAACCAGTTACGATAACAAAGGTTTCCAACACATATGAAGTGTAGAGTTTTTTTTTCAACCAAATATGTAATTGCAACACAGTTTGAAATTAAATTTCGAGCTTGAGTAAGCATTACATTTTTATTGTTTTCTAGTCTTTCAAAAGATTTTTAGTATGCTATTTGCATGTACAGTAGAACCTCTCAATAAGGGATACTAAGGGAACTGGACAAACTGTCCCTTTAATAAAGGTGTCCCTTTTTCGGAGGTAGATTAATTGATGCATGTTGTCTATTTAACTGAGTATTATTTCATGATAAAAGTAAACTACTAACGTATAAGATGAAGTATTGAAAATTTTTCATATCTGTTAAGTAAAATTCAGAATTATTCAAACTGGAAAAAAAAATAAAGTTTTATCACACTCTGTAGCATCAAAGTTTTGTAACTGATTTTCAAAACTTATGATTTTGAATTAATGTGTTACATGGATTTGTTGGATGTTATGAAATTTCCAATGCAGAACCAGGGTTTGTACACGTCCTTACAAATCATGTGTTTTAAACACTGTGACCACATTTAAATGTTTCTATACAAAGCTTGTCATGGGCGGCACACTATCTGTCACGTCCATACAAAGAAATTATTGACAGGAAAAAGAACTTGAGAATACATATTTCTTAATTTTTATGTTAATGTCCAGACAAACTTTTACTAATTAATTTTTAAACAAAAAGTGAGCTTTGAATTCCAGTAAATTCGATTTTTCTAATCCATTTATACGTATATTCAGTAAATTACCACCCATTAGCCAGGGCTAAAGCAGAAATACATGAACTACACCGCCAGCTCAGTCATTTCCAGCCGAGGACTGCAGTTTCGTGCTTATTAGCACTCATCAGCCCGGCATAGGAAAGTGACTGAGCTGGAGATGGAAAATCTCTTACGGAAGCCAAGAGGGCCAAACAAACTGGTAGCTAATGTAAAATTAGCACAGACCAGACGAATGACCAAAGCAATGGTTCAGTTCAGGGCGGTAATTTACTGAATATACCATGCCTTGCCATCAATTTTCGAGTTGAACCGAACCATTGCTTGGTCACTCGTTTGGTCTGTGCTAATTTTACATTAGCTACCAGTTTGTTTGGCCCTCTTGGCTTCCATAAGAGGTTTTCCATCTCTAGCTCAGTCACTTTTCTATACCGGGCTGATGAGTGCTAATAAGCAAGAAACTGCAGTCCTCGGCTGGAAATGACTGAGCTGGCGGTGTAGTTCATGCATTTATACGTAATTTTTTTTTGTAATTTTTCTCTGTGACTGTCCGTTAAATAGGGTCTCTTAATGAGAGGCAAAAACATGGAGGTTCCTATTCAAAGGGACTGGGACTAGAAAAAGTGGCCCTTAAATAGAGGTGTCCCTTAAAGGAGGTACTACTGTAGTATGTTTTAAGTGTTGAAATGATTCTTTGATTTAATGGTTGGATCATTGATGTATAATTAGGAGGAAAAGCCAATTTTTACTTTAAAATTATTTAACTCGATATGGTGGGTAACTTCATTATCAATATGAGCAATAAAACTTGAAAAGTTCTTTTTTTTTCTCCTTCAAAACCTTTTCTATTACTAGAATGAAACAATTTTTGAACCAGTCTTCAAACAAGTTTCATCATCAAGTCATATTTAGGCCTTTTTCTTTTTTTGCCCGAAGACTGATAGATTGAACTGATCTAGGTTTGTCATTACTCTAGTAATCAAAGTACGATTTATTAGTGGTTTTGCTCCGAAATTTCCGTAGATTACTGCGCATGTAAAAAGTAAAACAATCTTTGAAAAGTCGATAACCTGGTGCTTAGTCACAATTTTTCAAATAAATGTTCAAGACTGTAGCTTCTTGGAAAAGTAGTAGAAAGCAGTGATGTTCCGGATATCCGAGGGAAAATAAAGATCTGTATCTGTATCCGTTACTTTTCTGATGGATCTTAAACGGATCATTTCTATTCTAAAAAAATTTAAATATTTGAATAAAAGACTCTTAAATTCCGTTTAAATTAAGTTTTATTCCCTATTTAAATTATAAGGGATCATTTCAGAAGCCAATTTGTACCCCCCCCCCCCCGTTGCAGAAAGGAAGGGGAAATTAGTTTTAAAAGTGTGTATCAGTGTGTCTTTTTGTGGCATTGTAGCTCCTAAACAGAAGAACCGATATTGATAGTTCATTTTTCGTTCAAAAGGTGACTTGATCGAAAGTGTTCTTAGCTTGGCCTCATTTTTGTAGAACTTTAATTACCGGAGATATTAATTAAAAACCGATTTAACGTTTTTCACAATTATGGTAGTAAAAAAATTTACCTGTACGTTAAAAGTGTTGGCCCTAATTGAAAGAATGAAGTTGTCTGCGTTTAATATTTATTTGAAACTTCCAACTTATATACACCAGGAGTAATATCTTGTTAAGTAAATTTTAAATGCAATTCTAAGCCTTTATACGCGTGATTAGTACAGATTTCATAGTCAGAAGATAAGGAGAAAAAGCTCAATGATTTAAAATTTTTACCTGCTGTCAGTTAATATTTGTTAACAATAGGGCTCGACTGATGGCATTTTTTGGCTGATGGGCCGATGCCGATTGTTGGCCGATTGTTCAAAGACAGCCGATGGCCGATTGTTTTCCTCCAAATGGCCGATGGCCGATGGCCGATGCCGTCGGCCGATGGCAAAAAAAAAATCAAACAGAAATAAATGGATAAGATTATCAGGGATTTAAAGGATCGCTGATTCATTTCATTTTACTTTCTTTCTACGAACAAAAAAAAAATCAGATTTCGACCTAAACTTCTATTTTACGATCACCCAGTTTAAAGTTCACAAGTTTTTCCGGCACATTTTTACATGCATATGTATTGAAGAACATATAGATATATCCATTTTGAACGCCTCCTCAGTTAATTATCGCGAATTCTCTTGTGATGTCTTCATGTGCGTAAACTTGCGTCACTCAAAAACGTTATGAAATAGTAAGTTGAAAACACATATGTACGTAGTATGATCTGAAAGTTCAGGACAAATTGTATACAACCTTACCCTGAATAGTTCACATTACCGAAGCACATCTATCTACAAAATAGTCACCTTGGACGACTATGCGTTCCAACGTTCGTATAGCTTTTTGAATCACTCCTGGAAGACATTTTACGCAACCTCCTGTAAGGCCTCTTGCGCTGCTGCTTTTAACTTCATCGTGGGGAAGAAGGCGACTTTCATGTTGAGGATGCACGGTTCGATTGGTCAATACTCTGATATGACGAACAAATAACACAAAATTTCGTCCGACTTAGCTCCGTGTGACTTCTACCTGTTCCCAGCAAAAAAACATTTGCATGGACGCCGTTTTCTTCCGTCAGGAGAAGATAAAGCTACATCACAGAAGGTAGCGAAAAATGACTTCCAGGTGTGTTTCCAAAAGGTATATAAACACTGGACGAAGTACATAGTCCTTCAAGGTGATCTTTTGAAGTTAGATGTGCTTCGGTAATGTGAACTATTCTGGGTAAGGTTCTATACAGCTTGTCCCCGAACTTTTGGTTCTACTACGTACAATATGTACTACATACTACGTACAATATGTATAGGGTGTAGTTATGCTTCTCCTTTTTTGACTGCTGTATGATGAAAAGCAAGAACAACAACGAAAAAAAAGAAAGAAAAAAAGGAAGAAAAGCAAAAAGACTGTTTAATAACCAAGTGATTTGTTTTTTTTTTCTTTTTTCTTTTTTTTTTAATTGAACATATAACTAAGATTTCAGTAATATTGTAATAATGTATGGATTTAGGTACACTAAAAATAGTTAAAAAACATTAAATTATGTTGTTTAATCATTCAAAAAAAAAAAAAGAAGAAAACTATGAAACCGTCAACAAATTACGCAATTAAAGTGAAAAGATTGCACGTAGACATTTTTTAGTCATCAAATTAACCAAAAAAGGTAACAGGTAAATTACAATATTAAATCATAATAGGAATATTTTTGTACCTATTTAAAATTTATGAAAAGAAAAGTTTGCATTTTTCATAAAAGCTATAACAGTGACATACATTTTGCTGAAAAAAGAAATAGTCATAAAAAGAGCGAGGTTCTTAAAACGCAGCTATAATAAACAAACTCAATATTTACACCAAGTTAATAACTGAATAAATATACTGCTTGATCTGATGTTTGCACACATAATATTGAACAATTTGATTGTTTAATCTTCTATGAAGCTTTACAAACAAGTTTAAATTAAATTTTTAAATTTAAGAATAATTTTCTGAAATTTAAAAATTGCATTATAGAAAATCCTTGAAACGTTTCTATAAAAACGAAAATAACTTATTCATTGATTTTATATAAATACAAAAAAAATATTTACTTACAACAGAAAAAATAATCGATCTCTATTAATGATGCAAAAAAGATGGCGCATTACGAAATATAGGTGAAACAAGTATGACAAATACGCAAAATGACATTTCTTGACCAAAACAAATAATCGCTATAAATATTTAAGAAATGCTTAAAACGACGAGGGAGGTTTAAGGGGGGAGGGGGTCACCCTCTGATTTTGGAGTAACTCACACTTCGGCCCCAACTTCGGCCGCATTTTTTTAGTACAGAACCGCTACCACCAACGCCTCGGAAGAGTTTCTGAATCTACTTCAGCACTTCTGAAGAAAAAATTCAAAAGTCCCTTTGATTTTCGAATTATGTCACCATTCAAAACGTCTTTAATCAATTTCTTACATTAATGCTCCAGATTATTTCTAAACAATAAATTAAGTTTGAAAAAAATCTCTAATTTTATGAATGGTGTTAAGTTAATGAGCTCAGAATTATAACTAGAGTTTAATTTCAGAAATTGAGGGAGTGGGAGGAGAGGCACGCAAGTGTTCTCGGAAATTCAAAAAATAGTCGTAAAAAATAGAGTTCAAAATAATCATAAACATGGAGCAGAAAAAAACTTTTAAAACTTGCACCCGATTTTGTTTTGATGTGCAGTGGCGGATTTAAAATGTAGCAAATGTTGCAATTGCACGAGAGGTCCCGTAATTATAGGGGCACCATAGGAGTTACAAAAATGCTTATGATAAATGTTTTACAACTTCCGTGATAGAGAAATAGGGCCCCAAAACGTATTTCGACGGGCCCCAAACTTGTAACTTTGCTGAAGCGATACAGAAAAGACTGCATTACTGTGATTTATATTACAAGTATTGAAAAATTAAAAATTTACCGTCGGTTCAACAGGAATCTACCAAAATGACACAAAAACCGGTTTCACCATCTCATATTTGTTTCCATAATCTCCAATTCGGCAATATATCACCAAATGATTGTCAGTCTGAGACGCTAGATTAGTTTTGCATTGAAATAAGTAATTAATAGCTATAAAAAGTAAGTAAACCGGCTTTTCAGAACACCCGATCGAAAACAAAAAAGGAAGTGCACAACTGGAACGTACGTACACCCCACATGCGAAAACTTTACCTTCTACAGCGTACCATCTTAGAGTTATGACTTATGAGAGATATATACGTACATCCAGCTGCAAGAAACAACGCAATAATTAACTTGTTTGGTAATCTGAATGCAGTATTAAACTCTTTCAGGGGTGACTAAAATAGAAATTCATACTGAAATTGAAGTAAACTATTTTATATGAAAACAATAACTCTCTTTACTTTGTATTAAAAAGTAAAACAGCAAAGGTCCTTTTTTTTTTTTCAAAAACATCGGCCAATTCCATCGGCTTTTCGATGTATTTTAAGGCCGATGGGCCGATGTTTCCTGCAAGTTAGCATCGGCCGCCGATGCCGATGGCTAAATTGTTGAACCATCGGCGCCGATGCATCAACAAGGCCGATGCATCGGTCGAGTCCTAGTTAACAAATGTGTGTTCTGACCCACGAAATTCATCTTAATATGAGGTCGGCTCTCTGGGACATGTATTGTCTTTTTGATTTTTAATTTAATATTATTTTTTGTTATTGATTTAGGGTTTCTGTTCTTTATTTTTGTTTTTCTCAGCATCCAAAAAGTGAGACTAAATTCTCTATTTACTGTTTGTAAAGGTTTCCCGGCTCTGTATTTCGTCGGTCGGAGAAGTTCGGTGGAATGGCTCAGCGCTGCATTAATGCTGAAATAAAATAGGAAAAAATATTTGTAGCCTATCCTGTGAGCTTTACACTCTTGCTCCTGTATCCTACATCTACTGAGTAAGCTAGAAATAATTTTTCACATTCCATCTAAGCAATAATGCAGCGCTGACCCAATCCTTCCAACTCCCCCTCTCCCTCAATTTTAAGAGATTTCTAGAAAGAGTAAATTATAGACTTGATTATATTTTTGCGCAGTTGACATTTTTTGAAGAAACTGCCATTATTCTGACGGGAATACCTTCCGTAACAAATTTTACACTTGGATAGTCAGGGGTCGATCCAGGTTTTATTTTTTGGGTCCCCATTTTGTGAAAAAGTAAAATATTTTTGTGAATTTTCTTTATTTTTGTGAAAAAGCAAAATATTTTTGTGAATTTTCTTTATTTTTGTAAAAAAGAACTTCTTGTGATTTTTTTCTTGGAAAAGATTATATAAAAGCATTTTTAGCTGTCGTATCGTTATAGAAAAGCATTAGACAGGTTTCAGGGGTGATTGCAAGTTCTTGAAGAATACCTGAAAGCCGTCTAGAGAAAATGCGCTGGGGGAGAGGAGAAGTAAGACCCTTAACATTTTATTCGTAATTTGACACACATTACATTTATTGTTTTTTACAAATATACATATGCAAGGCACACTTTCTTAAGGTGAAAGTCTCACAACAGATTTATTGTTTGCCCCTCTCAAATACTTTTAGATCAATGAAAATTGCACATGCTGCTGAACGTAATAATAACTCCCAATAAATACAATATGAACAGACTCAAAGATATCACATATTTCTTAACACAGAGGAATGTATGAGTTTGAAAAACTTAAAAGTAATTAAAACCCAAAATAATACTGCACCAGCATTCAGCGTTTAATTTTTTGACATTTGACGTTCTTACAGAGTAGGTATTTTGCTTAAAACTTTGCAATTTAATGATGTTAATAAATATATAAAGAAATTTTATTTGTTTGCCACTTAACAAGGTACAGTCAACATCAAAAATGCGAAAAATTCATTTACCATGGCGCATGTAAGGAAATCAAGATCTTCGAAAGAAATAGAAATATAAAAACAGCCTATAAAAGAATTTTATTTTTAGTAAAGTTATTTTAGAATTGGATTTCGAAACTCAACACAAATTAATACTAAATATATATTGCGTAATCAAAGTAAAATTTAGGATTTTCCTGAAAACAACGGAATTTTCGTATTTTCAAAGATGAATGTTTTGAACTGAAATGTGGGATAAATACGTGGCATTCTTACCACAAGTTAACAAATGTTTTTTCATTTCATTGTCATCTAAATTTACCCCCAAAAATCTAACTAGAGATTCAAAATTCTCAAAAATGGCCCATTGCTTCATGATTGTAAGTACAAAATTTGAATAAACTTACCAATCAATTTTCTGTTTTTTTTTTTTTTTTTGCTTTATTTCCAATCTCTTCACTTTCAAATTTTTTTGAGAATTCCTTCTTTAGCACTAGATTTTTGTATATTGACAGCCTCTCTGTGATTTTTACTGCACTCATGTTTTTTTTAAAAACTCTATAGGGTGACAGCTTTTCTTGATATCAACTCTAATATTTACTCAAGGTTTGTTCAAATCACTAACATTCATGAAAGATGAACATATTTTGCACAAAAAAACCCTTAACATAGCTGCCAAGTGCTCCGTTTTTCCCGGAGTTTCTCCGATTTTTATTGCTTACTCCGAAAATCCGATTTTTTTCCAAAAAAAACTCCCGTTTTTCTGACTTTGCTTGTACACTTTTTGATTTTTGAGGAAAAAGAAGAAAATTCCCTATCCTCGAAGGCAGGAATTGTGCACAAACTCAACAAAAGAGAAGACAATTTGATGCTTTGGAAGCTTAGTGTCAGGATAAACACTGAGGGGGAGCGTCGATTGGAGATCGTCGTTTTTTCATCGAGCATTTCAGCTACGTGTAAAACGTAGCCGCCATGTTTGGTCATACACAAGATGGAAGTTAGCAGACGATGCTTAAGCACCTCGTTTTCAAAAACAAAGCAGAATTGGGTGTTTCTTTTAACTGCAAACTAATGAAATTAAGCAAAATGTGCTGCAAAATGTTTTTTTTTTTTTTTTTTTTGGTTATTTTAAATAATTTTATTGAAAAATATGAAAACAGTTATACCATTTAAAATTTCATTTTATCCTTATTGCTTTGGACACGAATGTGCTCAAAATTCGCAATTAAATTGTAGTTTCATGGGGATTTTTTATTTTTAAATTATTTTCATGCTATAAATTCAAAATTTTATATCTGAATTTTTGACTTAGTCACCATATTTGGTCATTTGCGAGATTTTAGTACACAAGACTCTTAAGTGACCAAGCTTTCAAAATCGGAATTAGATGTTTTCTGCAATGCAAACTATTGAAAATAATGCAAAATGGGCTGTTTTTTTTCCGGAAAATTCTAAATTTTTCTCTTGAAAAATGCAAAACTTTTTCTTCAGAATATTATTTTATCCTCATTGGTTTAGACTAATGTGCTAAAAACTCGCTATTTCGTCTAAATTTTAGTTTTTTTATTTATAATTGCTTTTTATGCAAGAAATTCAAAATTTTATTTCTGAATTTTTGACTTAGTCGCAATATTTGGTCATTTGCAAGATTTTAGTACACAACTCTTAAGTGGCCAAGTTTTCAAAATTGGAATTAGTTGTTGATTGCAATGCAAACTATTGAAAATAATACAAAATAGGCTTTTTTTTCGAAAAAATTCTAAATTTTTTTCTTGAAAAATGCAAAATTTTTTTCTTCAGAATATTATTTTTCCTCATTGATTTAGACTCTAATGTGATGAAAACTCGCTATTTCGTCTAAATTTTAGTTTTTTAAGGCTAAATAATTATTTATAATTATTTTTAATGCAACAAACTCAAAAATCTATTGTCTTGACTTTTTCGCGTTGTTGCCATGTTTTGTCATTTGCAACATGAAGTAGACAAGACTATTAATAGCCTAAGTTCCCGAAAACAGAATTAGTTGTTTGTCTCAATGCAAACTATTAAAAATAACAAAAGGCAAAAAGTTATGTTTTTTTTAAATAATTTTCTTGAAGGGGAAATTTTTATCTATTTGATCCTTATTGCCTTGTAGGCTTTGCTATAAACTGAAACTATTTCATCTAAATTGAAGGTTCCTGCTGACTTCTCATTCATTTTATTTAAAAAAAAAAAAAAATTATTATTTTTTTAAATAAATCAGAAACCTATTTTAACTTAAATTTTCCATATGCCAAAAAAGTATTGAATATCTCTCTTTAAATCCTATTCATCTATTATTTTTTTTACGGAAGTTGCAAAAACTGCCTCCCCCACTTCAGTTTGTATTTCAAAACTTGGTGACATTGGTGGCCACTAAGTTTTTGGAGTCTAGTGGCCACTGGCCACTTTCAAAATTTCAGAGTCTTGACCTTTACTATGAAGTTGCTTTATTTCCAAGTATAAGAAATAATTGTTTTTTAATCTTCAATATGTTCTTATGAATTCAGAAAAGCATTTTATAAGTGCTTAGAATTTATGAAACTTATGGTACAGAAGGAAGGTTTAGCGCAGGCCACGATTTCATGCTCCTATTTTAACCCTCAGTGCTCCTATTTTTCCCCTTAAGTGCTCCTATTTTTTGTATCTTGAGGTTGGCAGCTATGCCTTAGCTGAATAACTATAGTAAAGCCAGCTATACACCTTTTCATAATTTGCAATGTACTTTTTATTTATTGCATGCTTCTTATTTCCATTTGTACTCTCAAATACAATGCTTGAATCATTATTTGATGGCTCAATCTCAATATCATCATCAGTTGAAGTTGCTCCAGATTCACTTCCAGTATTTTCTGCTCAAAAATCGTTATACTTTCGCGAACTGCCTCACTGTCATTTGATGTACTATCTTTTACCGCATTTCCCGAGCCCTCAAAAACGGGAACATTTGCGTTACTGTTACTGCATGATGAAGTGGTGGTAGCAATTCTATCGGGGTTGTTAATTGCTGACTTGAAGAAATTCACAATATTTTGGGACCGAACGTTCGAAGAGCGAAATTTTTTAACATAATACGCACAATTTCGGGAGGTACCTCCCGTTGCAGGACGTCCTCGTTTCATATTTTAATTTCTTGAAGAATAATTTTCAACGAACAAGCAATCTCTCCAAACTGAGATTATTGCGGCTGCTATCTCCAGCGCTCCATTATTCGCTAAAATTATCTATTATTCGCTTGCACACAAATTATAATTGAATAGAATATCAATTTATTCTTTGATGCGCCTAAAAAATGTCCTCTTAAACACGCGAAGGCGCGAACAAGCTAACTACGAAAAATATCGTCTGCGCTCCAGGATCGCAGACGATCTGTTGCAAAAGAAAAATTAATACCAAGAAAGAAAACGAACTGGAATAATATACAATTACCACATTTTTTTAATTTATCGTCTGCAGATTACGCGATTCCCGCCACTTTTTAATAAAATCCCACTCAATAAAACTTCTTTTGCGCGCTGTTCCCGTTGCTCACCATTAGCGGACATGCGTTAAAAAATTGCGAAATTGCTCATCTGGAAGTTTCATATTTATTTTAAGAAGACAGCAAGATTAAATAGAATGACCGACGATATTTTTCAGCTGGCATTGTATTTTATCAATAAAAGAAGGAATCTAGGAATTAAACTACACAAAAATAATACCGTTATTCTTTTGGTTTACTGTATGCTGTACGCTCAAACTAGCGTGACTTTGGAAGTTATCTTTTGCTCTTACGCGTACAGTCTACAAGAAAAATAGCAGGAAAGAAAAAATGAATAATGCATTTTAAACCAGCAATTCTCCGCAGGCACCGGTCCGCGAGAAAATTTGACCGGTCTTCGAAGAATTATACCCATTTCCAATAAAATAAAATTTCCTTATTTTAATTTTATTCCTAATTTTATACGATATTTTATGCATTAATATATCCATTACTTTGCATACGTTTTGTGGTTTCTCTATAAGATTCATTCGCTTATGAAAATTTATACAAATTAGCTGCGCTTATTTTTACATTCAAAGTGTGTAAGTTATTAAAAAAAATCTTACAATTAACTTTTGTAAGTTTACTTTAAGTAGAAGGGTTTTCTTCCTGGCATTTGTTTAAAAAAAAGGACAAAACAGATTAGTATATTTTAGCGAAAAAAAAAATAAAAATTTCTACCGGTCCGTGAAATTTTTTGACGAAGTTCTACCGGTCCAGATTCAAAAAAAGATCAAGAAACGCTGCTTTAAACTAAAGAATATGAGAAAAAGTGGGTACCCCTGGCCTAATCACACCTTTTTTTTTCGTTAAATGCAATCGTGTCAAATGAGCTTTCGAGAACGGACAGTATCAACTACAAACTACAGGGAATTTCGCCAATCGGTTGTTCGGCGTTTCCCGTGTAGTCACTCATACTCGAACAGGATTTAATTAATTGCCAGACAATACGATTTGCATCAGCATGCGCCAGTATTCAATGCGAATTTCTATGCAATTGATTAAAAAAGGAAAATATAAGATTTTCGAGTTCTTTTCAACCTTCGTTCGGGAATAATTTTCAGAAATTTTGCTCGTCCGTTCCGTAAGATAACCCCCCCCCCCCCCCCCCCCAACTATGAACCTTAAACTTTTTCAAAATAAACTGAAGAAAATAGGAACAAATTGAAAAAACAGGTGAATATTTTTAAAAAATTTAAAAAAAAAAAAGAAAGAGGAAAAAAACTAGAAGATCTGCAACTGGCAAGGTTTCAATTTGAAACTACTTTTGAGAATTAAAAGTGCATAATTTGGCAAAATAATATGGATAAAGGAAGGATGCGTGCAACTAAGACACAATTGAAAGTTACAATGATTCAAAGGAATATTTAATTCAGAAGTATTTGGTCATTGAAGCAAATCAAACCAACAGAATATAGGCGATTAATTTGCCGTGGCGTGAAATGAGTCAGTTTTCAATTCGCACTCGTGGAACAGCAGAAAATCATCGAATCAATTCTTTATCACGTGCTCATTATTTTTCTTGGATTTTCGCTAGCCACCAATCACAAGCATCCCTCTCTCGTCCCCTCCCCCTCTGACACCTCACGCAGCAGGCAAAAAGATAAGATGGGGGAAGGTGGAAGAGGGGTAGGCTTCGCGTAGATGCGTACTCATTTGCGGTAAAAAAATATTGTGAAAAGGCTGCCTTTTTATAAATTTTTGTGAAGGGGCTGCTTTTACGACGCGGAATTTTGTGAATGGGGCCGCTTTTGCGATGGGGAATTTTGTGAATGGGGCCGCTTTTGCGACGCAGAATTTTGTGAAAGGGGTCGCTTTTGCCATGCGGAATTTTGTGAAGGGGCCGCAAAGCGGCCCTAATTTTGCGCTGGATAGACCCCTGATAGTTGACATGGGTAATTTTTTTTTTTTTTTGGGGGGGGATCCATATCCGTATCAGCGGATCTACTTTTTTAATGATCCGGCACATCACTAGTAGAAAGCTGTCTCATTGGCATTGAAATTTTGATCTACTGAATATTATACTGCTTTAATGTATCCACTACACTAAAAAAGTAGTATACATTTTCAGTTCCCCTGTACTTTTGCTGAAGCGTTCAAGCCAGGAAATTTTATACTGCGCTAAGATATTTTTTTTTTAATGTAAGTTTTCAAACAACGCAAACTTGCCGAAATTGAGAGGTTTTCCTATTCTTCAGACGAAAATAAGAAAATTTGTGTAAATTCTGAGTATTTTTTGGGAAATAATATTTGTGCTTAAAATTTATTTTATTGTCTAAATAATCTTCCATCCGTAATATAAGATCATGCTCCATTTTTATAATATTTATGTCCAATTTTCATAATTCACTTACACCTTACGAACAACCAATGGCGACATTCTTTTTCTCATTTTTCAACATAGTTTGAATTGTAGCTTCAACTAAATCTAATGATTTTGTAATGGATGAAGGATTTTGTCATCTTTTTACATAATCTAAAGTTCCATTTTTTCTTTGAGTGAAATACATTTTTCTGTTCAAATTTTTGCTTCTTGATCTTGCCAGAGATTATCTCAATTTAGGGCCCATAATTTGATTTACTATTAAAGTTTCATCTCAAATTTTTACTTACCTTCAACTAAAAAGTGTTAGTTTCCTTTTTTTCTTCTCTCATCTCTTGTGGTTCAGTGCCGTGCCCTTCTTTGTTTCTAGTAGGAAGAGCTTTTTGTATTGATGTATTGTAGTGTTTGTTGTAAAGCTGAAAACAGGGATATTCGGTTAGTAGCCAGTGGCCGCTAGAATCAGTTTTATTAGTGGCCACTTTTTAAAGTTAGTAGCCACTTTTTAAAACTGCAACTATGTTTCAAATTTTTATTAATAATGAAAATAATTATCATCAGAATATCGCTCACACGCAAGAAAGGTGACACAACCGAAAGGCATAAAATTTTACAAAAGAGACCAAAAAATAAAAAAATAAAATAAACTTTTTAGCACAGTGCAAAACAAGGAAAAAGTTTGGTTTTAGAGCATTAGTAAATCATTTTGCAAACCATAGGGACCTTTCTGATGTTTTTCCTGCTGTAAGGAACATCTCAAACTGTTATATATATTTAACTAAACCACAAAATATGTGTTTTGAGTTGTGTTACTTTTTTTGTGCATGAGCGATATATTAAACATTGTTCTCTGTAACCTGCCAACTATTCATGAGCATGTCCTAGAAGATGTATGCAAAATGCTTTTAGTATTTAAATATGATAAAAGACATCAAACTGGGAGGAAAATGTGGTTCGATTGGGAATGCAAGTAGAGTGGCGACCGAGGGTGGCGATCAATGACACATTTTTTAATCCCCACTTTTGCAACTTTAATTGCCACATGGCGAGTGGTGACCGCTAGTTTTCAGCTTTAGTTTGTTGGTTCATAAAAAAAATCAATTGAAAATAGCCTAAGTTTTTTCTTAGACACTTTTCTAAAATATGAACATTATATGAATATAATTTAATGTTTTCTTAGAATGCAGTCTATTTTTAAATTTTATTTAAATTTCAAAAATTATTTCATAGCTTCAAACTATGCAAAAATGGCCTATGAACTAGATCAACAAAACCCTGAAGTTCATAAATGGTATGCTATTACAATAGGATCTCTTGGAGATTACGTTGGTACACAAGAAAAGATAGTAAATGGTTACACATTTAAGGTATGTTGTTTTGTTTTTATTTGTTCTGTTTATTTATGTGTTAGTTTTAAATGTACTAGATAAATATTGAGCAATGTACAGGGGTCGAAGTGGTCCTATATATCCTATATTACCTATATTTTCAAAAAAAGCATCAAAATCATCCTATATTTCCTATATTTTTGGAAAATGTCCTATATTCCTGTTTTTTATCCAATTTATTTCTTTAAAACAACAGTATATAAACTATCTGACTACGGATTTTTCGTCGAAAGTACGCGTGCAAACGAATTTCAAATTAAAAAACGCAACTGACTAAATCCTGCAACAAGCATCTTCTCTCATTGGCTACAGTAATATGACGTCACTGTAGTGGGTGGAGTTTCGAGAACAAAGTCTGAAGTCGGTTTTACAATTTTGCGTTTGGCAACAGCCGTTCGTTTTGTTTTCCAGCGGGTTTTCGTTTTCGGTTTTGCTGGTATATTTTTGTGTTCAGTGCATTTTCTGATCGGAATGTTCTAATATTCTTTTTGCAATCTTTTCTTTTTGTGGAATTTTATAGAACAAAATATCTGTATGTTTGTGCTACAAAGCATTGGTTATTTCCTGTTAGTTCTCAACACAAAGACGGTTTTTATTTATTTATATAAGCTATGTTTGTGACACTTCTATCCCTGCAAAAATTGTGAGTTGCTGTGTTAATTATCAATAAATTTCACTTTGTTCTTTATTTATTTTTTGTCTACAAAGTACACTTTTTTCAAAAATTATTCTTTCAACTACAGGAAAGTCATTTCAGGTGTAAGTTATAATTTTATTTGAGGGTTATTTTTTAAAACAAAATCATTGTAAGAATAACTAAATAATATATATCTATTATTTCTTTTTTTCATAGCGAAACTATTCATATAATGTGTCCTATATTTGTCCTATATTTCTTGTGGAAAATGTCCTATATGCGACAAGTCGATGACTTCTACCCCTGAATGTATTTAGCTCTGTAAAAATTATTGTACAGAGTGCATGCAGTATGAAATGCTATAGCATTCTTCAATTTGTAGCAAAATTGTTTAAGATTTTGACAAAGTGGAAAATTTTTTGGCATGATTGCTAAATACTTTCTAAAAAAGATTTATTTATTTATTTATTTATTTTTAAAGTTTTCATTTAACTCCTCTCATTGCCTAGATGAAAAATCTTGAATTCTATAAATTTACAATTATATTTGTTCTAAAAAGTCTTTCATGAAGTACATTACTTTTTTTTATATACACTTTATGACAAAAAAAAAAAAAAAATTGACACACCAAGAAGGAGAAAATGTGTTAAACGATTATGCAAATCATCAATGCAAATTTTCAAGGCACCATATAGTTTCTCAATATTATCTTGCCAAGTATAAAGCGAGACATCATAACGAACCAATACTAGTGACAAAAAATTACCATTTGTTTTACTCACAAAAAAAAGTTTTTTTGCCAAAATTCAGTACAGTTGAGACCGTTATTTAAAGAAAATATCATAAAGTATTGCTGCAATTGATGGTTGGAATAAATTAGTCATAGAACAGATACATTTGAAATTACACTCGAAATTAACTTGCATAAAAGGGAAAGTGACTGATCAGGTAAATAGAAAAAATAACAAAAAGTTCTGTCTAGAACTAGACGAGCCTACTTTCCCGTATACCCATACTACTTTGTAGTACCTGATCAATGTTCTCAAAAATGGCTTTTTCCATTAAAAAAATCTTTAACAGCTTTCAAAACGAAAAAATAATAATTAAAATTAATAAGCTCATTAAAATAAATACATCATATAAAAAAAATCGTTTCTTTTTCCCTGTTGCCAAAAACAATTTTTTAAATGCATTAATGCACTTACCAAAATAAATAAAAACAATAAAATGTCAACTTAAAGAAATAATTTTCATTGTCAAAAAAAAAAAAAAAAATCGTCTGCGCATATCTTTATGTAGAAACATAAATGACTTTGAGTTTATTCGCCGAAAACTGAATACCTAAATTAAAACTTTAGCGTAAAAGTAAAAACAAGTCAGATCAACAATACTATTTCACAGTCAAAACCATAGCTGCGGAGTCGGAGTCGATCTCATTTTGGGGTAAAGGAGTCGGGGAGTCGAATATCTAAGAATCGGAGTCGGTCATTTGTCCTCCGTGTATAAATTTTTGCCAAAGCTACGAAGTCAGAGTCGAAGTCGGGGAGTCAGAGGCTGATTAATTGTCGGGTACAGGAGTCGGAGTCAAGTGCCCCTAAAATTCTCGGAGTTGAAGTCTAGAGTTTGGCGTCAAGAGCTGTTTCCAACAAAATTTGTTTGAAGTAAATCCGCCTTCAAGAACGGAATATACATTGACTTTCAGTTTCCCTGTAGGCGCTAATGTTAAGGGATTTGAACTGTTCAAAATTGAACGGAAAATTGTGCAAATCAAAAAGATATTTTATATACAAGTTTTTCATCAAAAGCTTTTTCCTACAAAGTTTGTTTGAAGCAAATTCGCCTCACAGTTCGGAATTGCCTTTAATTTCCTTGTAGGTGCCAATGTTAAGTTTGTTTGAACTGCTCAAAATTGAACAAAAAATAGTTCAAATCAAAAGTGAAATATGGGAATGAGGTATCCTCGCCGAGATCTTTCAAACAAAAAAAAGTTTTTTCGAATCTGACTATTCATTCAAAAATTTTTAGAAGGTGACAGACAGACAGACCGACAGACATTTTCCCCCATCTCAATACCCTACTTTCAAGTTTTTAATTTTTCAATATTTATTTAATTATTTTATTTTTGACTTTCTTATGTTTTTCGCGATATTTTTAAGATACATTAAGCCTTCTTTCATGCTTTTTTCTTCTTTTTCTGACTTTTACTGCGGAAGTAGGCTGAAAACATGGTGAGATGAATCGCATTTTTGTGCACCATCTAGTAATGAAAATATAATTTTGCAATCTTTCTGCTACTTTTGTTTAATTATATTCTATTAGTATGCGTTTGAAGCCAAATTTTTACATCAATAGATTGATTTTAGTTTTATAGCGTGGAAAAAGAAATATACATTTGAAATGAAAGTAGATATTTTATAAGTTAAGTCAAAAATTCTTTAATTGAAACTAGTATTCATTATTTTTAGCCAATACCGAAAATACCGGTATTTACCTCAGTAAATACCGGTATTCCGAAATTGAAATATTGTTCGAAAATACTGGTATTTGGTATACCGGTATTGCAATCACTAGTTTCTACCAGGCGCAGTATAACTCTGCAGGGCTCTTGCGCCATTAAATTCAAATAAACCAACCAACTAGTTTCTACCTCTCAGATGGAACATAAAACTCGTAACCTGCTGGACCAAGTAAAAACTAATCCCTGTTTTAAACTTATTCTCTTTGAATTGGTATAAAATATTTTCAATACTTTACCATTTCCATTTTTAATAATTCATGACTTTTTTGTTTTATTAAAAAAAATATATATATATTTGAAAAACAGGAGCATGTGGATAAAGCAATTTCTTTGAAGCCTTCAGATCCTACTTTGTATTATATGCTTGGACGCTGGTGCTATGAGGTGAGTTTGATCAATGCTGAAAGTTAAAATTATTTCTCTCATTATATATTCATTTATTTTAGTTTTTCAGCTTTATTCTATATTCTAGTGTTTGATTCAATTAATTAAAAAAAAACTTGGTGTAGTATTTCTTGAATATGTAAGTAAAACTTTTTTTATCATATTGAGCATGTAGAAAATTAATCTACATTAAATATTGGTTCTAACATTATTAATGATTTTTAAATACAGTTTTCAGAATAGATAGAAATTTTTAAACTATTAAAGGTGTATTTACATTAATAGTTGTATAATTGCATTGACGTACTTGTAAAATTCCCTGTGCCAATTTGTTATTGAAACCTACTTTAGTTTATATAGAGTACCAGCTATATAGAAAATAATGAATGTAAGTACAGTGACAGAATAAGTGTCTGCAAAGAATACTGACCTAATTAATGAGAAATTGTATTGAGATAAAAATCATAGGGTTTAAAAATCATAGGGTTTTTTTTTTTTTTTTTTTTTTTTAATCATGACTTTTCTGATGACAAAAAATGTGTCATTTTGTTACTGGACAAATATTTGCCACTAGGAAAAAATTGAAATCTGTTGATGAGAAAAAAAAGTTTTGACGAAATATTTAAAATGTCAGTTCTTGTAGTTATAATATAAAGCTTAAAATATAATTGAGGCAAATTTATGAATTTCATTCATAAAGGAATAAGAAAAGATGTGAATTGAGGCATAAAGAGCTGGGAATAAGCTGCATAGGGAATTTAGTCTCACCAGATACTAGATTTTTTTATGCTTCCAAATTTTGAGGGACCCTGAAATATTGCATCCAAAAGATTAAGAAGGCCGGGAGTATTATGGGACTGTCAATATTTTCAGGGGCAATTATACACTGTAAAATTTTTGAACGTTTACAAAAACTACACTTCTCTTCTATCTGAGGTTAGCTTTTTGACATTTATTTGTAAGATGAGCTTGTTTAAAATGATAATTGCTGTTGTATGCTATTATCTTTGTCTGCATACAGAAAAAAATTGTTAAGTGTCCCAAGTTAAAAATGAGGACTCCTAGCTTGGGACAATGAATGGGACAATGAATATTTCTTATGAAACATGTCTACACATCTATGCCTTGTTCTGATTTAAAGTACTAAGGCTTGTCCTTAAAATAGAATACTTTGTTCTAATTGAATAAAATATGATTATGATGCTATGAAAAGTAAAAGCAGGGGTGCCCACCAGGGGCACCATCCCTCATGGTGCAGACTGTGCCTTTGAAATTTTTAGGGGAGTATTTTTCTGTTTTCTGTGTGGGAGAGGTTGCTGTTGGGAGGGATGGGCCCTTGGCTGAAACATTTTTTGTTTCCAAAGAATCTTTCTGCATATTAAAAATATTTTTAATGTTCCTTGTAACTTGTAACCACCAACACCAACCATTTGTTATCACTGTATTAAACAACATTAATTTTCTAAGTAAGTATTTCAAGGTCATGTAATGTTAATTTTATACTATATTTCATTTCATGATTTGTGAAAATGTAAGTAAATGTTTTTGTGAGTGTGTTTTTGAACTATCAGCATGTTTCATTGTATATTTGAAATGTTCCAGGTAGCTATGTTGCCTTGGGTCCAAAGGAAAGTTGCTTCTACCTTGTTCTCTTCCCCTCCAGAAGCCAGTTTAGAAGAAGCCAGAGCATATTTATTAAAAGTAAATACAGTCGACGCTCTTTAGAACGACCCCTCATTACGAACGAATGGTGCATGAAATCCCGTTTGCTCTTTCATAGATGTAATGTGAGCCTCCAAGCTGAGCTACTCATTCCAATATAACATCTAAAATTGTGTCAACTTATTTTATAATATTCATCGATTGTATGTTTCTAACATTTTTGGATTGAAAGGAGTTATTAAATGATGAAAGGTTGATCAGAATCCAAAACCAACAATAGATAGTATGAAGTACTGTATCTCGAACAAGACAGAAGCAAACCATGACCTCTAATTTTTAAAATAACCGATTTTTCCCCAATTATTTTCAGTGCATATTTTGCTACATGAATTCGTTTAAATGTAAGCAATATTCAGCTATAAAATTTTTAAAATATGGTTTATTAATAATGCAATTGTTAATTAGTTTGTTTGTTTCTTAAATTGCTTGTAAAATTAAAGCAGGTTGTAAAAGTTATTCCAGTATTTTTTTCTAAGCCAATACGTAATATCGTGCACATTATGATTATAGTGACCAATTTTGTTTGAAGGACAAGGGTTATTATATCAAACACCAACTGTAATTGTTTTATCAAATGATCTAGGGGTCGTTCACAAAAGAAGTCACTTTTTAAGGAAGAAAAAGAAAATCAGAAACTGACAGTTTATAAAAAGGAGAAGGTAGGGGCTAGCAGGAGTGTGACAGCACACGTTTTGGTGTAAAAATAATTTTCATATAATAATGTTGTATACTTCCTGCTCTATTTTGTTTGAAAAATTCCTTTAATTTACTATATTTCTTATGACAATTGTTATGTATAGGCCAGATGATACAACTTTTGTTAACCCTAAAATACTACTTTTTATAAAACTGACAACTCTCCTGTTTTCCAAGGGGGACGTATGTTGATAGACCCTTTTAAGCATCATTTTCTCTTGTTTTTCATTAGATTTATATATTTTTTAACTTTTTAAAATTAACTAATTTATTTTAAGTTTTATGAGATTGTCATTTGTAAGAGAACTATCATTCTTCTAAGGTTCAAAAAAGGGTTCTGCCGTAGCTTAACTCTTCAAGGACCCAACAGCACCACTGATCTGTACAATTATCATATGCACATAGAAAATAGGTGCAATGTTTGTGCATTGCGTGTAATTGGGCTGAAACCTTTTGGCACCTGATTCTGGTTAGCTCTTTTTTCTCATGATTTCCTAAGTTGGACACTGTACAAAGCCGATTGTTCTACTAAAATACAGAGGTATATTTTGCATCCGTTGTTTCTGTCTCCCTCAAAAAAATGCATTTGGAATCAAAGCTTACCGTTCTACTTGAAATATACTCCTGTGGAATATTCTTCAATGAATTTTTCGACAAGAATTTGCTAAATTTTCCCACATATTGCGCCTTTTTCTTACAATTTGTGTTACATATTTTTTTAAACTTATTGACATAATTAAAAGCAAAGTTTTGATAACATCAGTGTTGTAATACTGATGACACTAATTTAAATTGCATTTGTGATTGCTATAATAATATTATTGTTTGATTAGGCACATTATGTCCCTTGCATGCCCTTTCACAAGGTTTATTTAGAACTCTAAGATGGTATTAAATTTATGTATTATATAAGTCTATTTTAAACTAGAAATACTCATATATATAATAGCCAATGATTAAGTAATGCTCCTGACGTCATCAACAATGAAATCGCGCCTCGGCATGATAATTTGATATGTTTTGGTAATGTTTAAAATGCAGGGAAAGGCTTTGTGACAAGGCTGAACTTGATCCAGTCACTTAACTGTTTTACTGGTAAGACTCATTTCAGGGAAATGAAGAAGCAAAAAAAAGTGGTCAACAATGAATGCAAGCTACTGGAGTTTAGGCTTAATCTGCTGCCGTTAGGGTTAAAATTTCAACTATCAAAATATCAACAAACTGGCAATTACTTCGATCAAATGTAGAAGCAGTTTTCACCTGTCATATTTTGACGGGCAATTTTCTAGTACTTAGTAAAACCGCGTTTTTTCTTAAATAATGTCATTTAAAGTCTCCCCTTTTTTCTCTCTTAAAACTTTGATCAATCTCCTGTTTTTTCTTTTCATAAGGTTAGCAGAACCAAATCAATTTTTCCCGCATCATGCGTAAAAGTTGTTTGCCTTTGTTTTAGTTCTGAACCAGCAGGATATGAAATAAATATTGTGTATGATTTTAACAGCAATGATAGTGGTGAAAAGTTTTCTATAACAAATAAATGTTGTTGCTTGGCCAATTTTTCAACACTTTTCATTGTATAAAGTCTTATTATAAATATCTGTACTTTGAACCTTTTATATCTGATACAAGTATTTTTGATTAATGTAACTTAATAAATCATGATGCGTTTCAGTATGCGAGAAAACATTGTACTTTTTGTTGCATGTGCTTGATCTAATTAATATTTTAAAAATATTTTACTTACCTGATGTAATTTGTTTACAGGCAGATAAGTTGAAGCCAAACTGGAAAGAAAATTTATTATTTCTAGCTAAGGTAAGATATTTTAATGCTCCTTTTAAAAATTAAATATTTCATGCTTTGTCATTTAATAACTAAATAATTTTTGATTGGATTATTTTCCACTATGTGTGTATGTGTGGATTGATAGGTTGTAGCTCTGTAACAGTTTATTTTTAAACCTGTACAGCAACAAAACAAAATCACTAGTATAATTTTAATCTTATTTTTCACTTACAGACATATATAGGTGAAGGTGACTATTCAAAAGCAATTTCAGTAGTGGATAGGGCTTTGAAAATTCCTGTAAATAGTGAAGATGTAAGTTTGTAGTATGAATTATTTTACCTTTTATGATGCTTCTTTCTGTGCATGCCGTAACAAACCAGGTTTTTTCATTGTTAATTTACTAACTAATTAATCTTTGTTTTGCTTTTAACTAATTTGTTTCATTTAGAATTTTTTACTTTGACATTAACATGTACTTGAAGTGAATTAAAAAGAAAAATGCTATGTTTTTGACTCAAAGTTTTTTTGCTTTATGATGGTGGAATTTTTCTTTGTTGTAAATTATGTATGAAGAATGTAGAAAATACAACAATCTACTCTGAGCCTTCATAAATGGGGTGTATAAATGATTTATATGGTTAGGTGATGGTAGTTTCTGCATGTTTTCTGTTTTTCAATTTTTGGACATTTATTTTATTTTTAAGTTTTTTTTCAGTGCAGATATGTTATTAGAAATGTGTTACAAGTATAAAATCTTTTGGGCAGTGGAAATTAGAAGTAACTGCTTTCAGGATTGTTGATACAGATTAGTGGCAGTTTTTACATACTGCTCTTTAACCCTTTCAGGACCATAAGCTTTGCAGCAGACGTCACTATAGTTGATACAAAAAAACTATTAAATAGCTCTGTAAATAACATGTATGTCAAGTTTTGTGAAAATTGGTTTAGAATAGTTTGTGTAAATTAATATATATATGTGTCTATAATAGTCCATTACGGATCCAGAGCTGCAACTGTTTTTAATAGTGTCATTTATTATTCAACTCACGAATTTTAATGTAAATAAAAAAATTGCTTATATTCAGTCTTTAATTTAAAAAAAAAAACATTCAATAAGAGTAGTAGCATGACAGTTTGAATGCTTTATTTTCAGTCGATGTTTCATTTGCAGAGTTTTAAACATAAAATTACTGTGTGTTTTTAAATACAATGTCTGTCAGAAAAGCATCTAACATTTGGCCGCAGAACAAAAATGGCAAATCAAGAATATTGGTGACCTGTTTCCCCTCAAAGTAGTTTCCTTGCGACTCCCCACACTTCTTTCAACAGTGCTGCCATTGTTAAAAACATTCTGAGAAAGGCTTAACTTTGAAAGTTGGTAAAATTGTAGATGTTAATAAGAAATTTTTTTTAAAAATTTTTATTTATTTTTTTTCTTTTTGTTATTTTGACTGATTGTTTATTGTTTTCAGGATTCTCTTTCACAAAATGAACTAGAAGGTCTGGAATATAAATATCAAACATATCGAGCCTCAGAAGATGACTGATTATTTTTTACATCATAAGCAGCAAGTGTTTTTTTTTCTATAAAACGTTATTAATTCAACATAAATTTCAGATAATGCATTCATAAAAGAATTTGGGTTATTATGTTTTATTTATCTGAACTTTTGTTGTTTAAAAAAAAAATTTAAGAGAAATTTGCTATAAATTGTTAGAAAAAATTTGTTAATGTTTTATGTTTTACATTTGTTTTTAACTAGTGACTCTTTGTTAAATAATTCTGATTTATCAAAAATAAGTTATTGGTGATGAATATGTTGTGAGAAATGGAAATGCATATATTGTTTGAACATAGGTGTGTAAATTTGATAATGTAGAACATAAAATATGACCTATTTAGATTGGCACATTTTATTTGTGACTTCTTTAAATGTTTTTAATTTTTATTCGTGGAAAAAAATTGAGGGAATTGTGATTTTTAAAGGTATATCTCAATTATACCCAGTAGCAAAATGAAGAATGCATGAAAAGCTATTTCCTTTTCCATAATTTTACACATATTGCTGTTTTGTCATACAAGGAATCTAGACATCATTTTGAAGTTAAATGGGTTAAGAACTACTTAAAATCTATGTACTTTGTACTAAATGGAGAGAAGTAATAGATTGTTCACATAAGATAATATTTGAAGCTTTATTGTATAATTCTTTTGATACAAAAGGGAAACATTTAAATGATATTTATGCTTGGGAAAAAAAAATCAATAAATTCTGTTAAAGTTATTTTTTTTCATTGAAATGAACATCCAAAATTTCAAATGTTAACCACCAAATTGAGGTTGTAATCATTATTAAGATTTAGCTTAGTAAATCAATTTTCATGACTATGTTACTTCACAATTAAATTGGCAAGCAAAAATTAATTTTACTAATGGAAAGTAAATAGTTTTAACAAAACTACAACTTTTTATGAGGAATTATTGGACGTTCACTTATATTTGTTATCTGTCTACTTCCTTTGAAAATCTCTTGATTTTTATTTTTGTTGATTCATAAACCTTGGCTTTTAATGTACTGTTAAATGTGTTACTTTCTTAAACATTTTTTTTATTATTATTATTTTTATTTTCTGTAGTGGGTCAAAATTTAGTCTACTTTGATGTTTAGACTCACTTAACCTGAAGTTAAACATAAACTTTGCTGCCTTTTGCATCTAGAAACATTTTTTCACTAAAAAGTGAACCCGATTTGAAATCCACACACATGTAGGTGAAATATTTCACTCTTTAGTTTGTGTAATATTGGTTTATTGTATTTAGCTTCTGGAAAAAAATATATACTTTTTGTACTCATTTCATTAATCTTTTTAAAAACTTCTCTCTTTTTTTTTCACTAAATATGGCCTCTTTTTGGTGTGACTGGTAGGAAAACTACTTATGAGGTATCTGTTTCATGTATGTTAATAAAACTTTGTTTATTCATGAAGAAAATATGTATATGTAAATAAAATATAGAATACCTACTAAATATGTAAATAGGAAATTTATCGAAAAGGTTATGCACTATTGTAGTTTCTAATTTATTATTTTTTGTTTTGTTTACTTACAGAAATTTTATGCTATGCAACTTTTTTTTTCTTTTTAATTCATTTCATCTTGCCAATAAGTGAGAGTGAACAGTTAGTGTGTCAGTTTTTCTTTGAACTGCTATAGTTTTAATTGCAAGTATATTTGCAAGTTTTCTTTCTGTTAAATGTTTTGAATCTTATTCATTGATAAATAAGTTGTATGATAAGTGTAAAAATTTGTTATATTGCAGAATGCTGCCTTGAAATTCAGTGATTTTAGTACAAATCTTAATACTTCGTTAAAAGTAAGATACCTACTTTTAACTTTATGCAAATGAGTTTTAACTTTATACAGTAAATGCTGAAATGTCTGCATTTTTGTCTGCTTTTTAAAGTAATTTATAGCATCATTATTTCAAATTGCTTTAAATACTTTTCCTTATCTTTTAAGCTGTGTGCTTATCTGTTCTTGACTTTTGTCGGACGTCTTTTCATCCATAAGCTCTTTTCTGTACTTTTTGCATTGAAAAAGGCGTTCCCTGAAAAGCTGAAACACGTGTATGCAGTAATCTGCAAATTTGTGCTTTTTTGACCTTGTTTATGTTTACTTTATGTTTACTTCAATGTATCTACTGGTTTTAAACTTTAATGAAAGGTAATATTAAAAACTTACTTTTGTAAACCTAAAACTAGCCACAAGCCTTTTAAAGTCATGATTAAATGTTTAGCTGTTTTATGAAAAATGGAAAAATTCATTAGACTAGAGCTTAAATAAATGTTTAAATTTCAGTTATGTTTGCTACTTTAGTTGTAATCATGATGACATTCCATCTTCTGCACTTAGATTTTACTGAGCAGGCTGAACACTAAGTGCAATTATGAATTGGGGACCTGTATCAAAGTTTCCCTCTGAACCACCCAGATATGATTGGAGATAAGTGCTGTACCGACCAATAACTGTCCCAGTTATTGTTCACCCACAACATTGGTGTCCCACAACATTGTGTCCCAGAATGCTGTTTACAAACTTGGTAGAAAGGTAGAGAACATGGCAGCAAACAGGAATCATATCAGATCATACCACAGGAAACACAGTGCTGACGAGCCTCATGCACACGAAGCCAGAAACAGACGGTTGCTAAACAGGTGACAAATTTATTGCACAAAGACGATTTCACCCAACATTTGAATTTCGAAGCAAGGCTTAAAGTCATTGTTAAAGTTGATGGCCTGCAGCTATATTACATCCGCCTCAATGACAGTGCAGCAGCCATCACAATGTCTAGCTATTTTCACAAGTTTTCATCA
This sequence comes from Uloborus diversus, assembly GCF_026930045.1. Taxonomy (NCBI): domain Eukaryota; kingdom Metazoa; phylum Arthropoda; class Arachnida; order Araneae; family Uloboridae; genus Uloborus; species Uloborus diversus. Next base: position 54,067,192 of record NC_072739.1, on the reverse strand, counting down.
ATTGCTGTGTTGATGTTGTGACACATGTATTACAGCTACAGGTCGCAAGTTTTAAAAATGGCTTTAAACCTTCCTTAGAAACTAAAATGATGAGTGACGTTGTATTTGTCCCTCTTTGTAACCTGTTTTGCATCCGTCTGTTTCTAGCTTTGTGTGCATGTAGCTCGTCGGCACTGTTTCCAGTCATTACATTCCGATATAATTCCTGCTTGCCACTATATTCTCTACTTTCCCTCCAGGTTTGTACACAGCATCCTGGGACACTATCCTAATTAAAATTCAAACCTGGGCCTATGGTGTGGAAGCCTGGTGGATACCATCTGTCCCATGACATGACACCTTGAAGTCCCCCGCACCTACCGTTTGCACGGTTCATCAGTTTTATATATTAGGGACTCCCCCAAAACCATCTGTTCCACCAGAAGGTAATAACTTGTTGGTGAATATCCCTCCTCTGTTATTGAAGTTATTTAAGATTTTAAAACTACGATAAATCTGACAAAATTGTCGTAAAGATAAATGTAAACTTTCCCTAAAAAAAACCATTGAAATAATTGGCAGAAAAGCTTCTCTTCTATATGTAGAAACAAGTTATTCTTTGTATAATGACTTGTAATTATTCATTAGTGATATTTTTTAAACTATCCAGTCAATAATTAGTACAAAAAATCGGATGTATTTCATTAATTTCTTGGAAAAAATTGAACTGCAAAGGGGGGGGGGGGGGGTGCTTAATATAGTTTTTAATATTTTCAAGGAATGAGTTTTAGTGTTAAAGTGTACAGCTAATTATATTTTTAGACACTTATATAGTACTTTCAATTCCATGTGTCTTTTATAGTGAGAATAGTACTGTGTACTCTTTGCATAAAGTGTCAGTCTTTTCGTTTTCATATGTTATTTTTCTGTCAATTATCTTTACATGCTCAAACTTTTATTCAGTAAGTGTTCGGATTTGTAAAAATTGTTTATTATCTACTTTAGTTGCATAAAGGTAAATATGTTTTTAAATTAACTGGATTATGGTCACATAAATAATTAATATTTGCCAAATGAGTTCGAAGCTCTATTATTCATAACTTAAAATAAATTTTCAACATACTGTAAAAACCCCTTTTACTAGTATACATATTAGTGTTATATCTCTAGATTTCTTGCTTAAAAAGAGCTGTATTTTTTAAGAATTTTTTACTTTCAGTGCAAATTTAAAGTGCAAATGACCTTAATTTTTCAAACAGTACTTTTTTTTTGCAAAGAATACGTAAACAGTTATTGTTCACTAATTAACAATGTGTTTCCAAAGTGAATAAGATACTTTTCATTTCAGTTTTTTTTTCTCCTCATATACTGTCACAGATTTTGATTAATATGTTTGAACAATGGTAGTGAAATATTTTTAAAAAATTGTCTTAACTTTGTTATTCAGTGGTTGGAAAAACTACATTTTTTTGTAGTGAACTACAACTACTTTGTTACAAATGTAGTTAACTACAACTACTTTTTAAAATGTAGCAACTACAAACTACTTTTGAAATGCAGTCGCTACTTCGCTACTTTTCAAAAAATAAATATGTGAAAAGCAGGCACACTAGGTTGTGTCACAAAAAATGAAAGTCGATTTTTTGAGTCACATACCCTCTTATATTTCTTTTTTTATGTTAAAACAATTGTAAAAAAAAATTTCATATAATTTGAACAACTGTAACCGTGTCCACTTGCCTCAGAAAGTGTAAACCAGCACTTGTACTGTCCGACCATCACAAAAAAAGCCACCGCCGAAATGTCTACTGCTATAAAACAAGGCGCGTCTCATTTTTCCAAGGGAAGGTCAATGTTGGAAAAACTCATACAACTGCACAAAGGTGAGCAGACGAGTGGCCAAATGGCACCAAAAAGCCATCCTACTAACCCTTGCAGAAAATGAACAAAGTCCGTTTCTATGGCAATGACGGGATCAGACTTGACGGCAGGAGCTTTTCTTGTGAAAGCCAGACACTATGTAAAGCCAAATCAGGGGGAAAAATTTTTTTTAGAAACTCCAAATTTTTGTTTTTAAAACGTTGCCCCTCTGTATATATATATATATATACCTCACATGCACAGCAAAAACATTTATTCAAATTTAAAAACATTTTAATATCACAAACTTGGCCTAAAATTTATAATTTCCTTCAAAAAATTGATTCGTTTTTTTTTTATCATTTAAAAAATTACATACTAATTTAAATAAAATATCAAAAATTAAAAGGGGATACATTTTTAGATCAAAATTTGCAAACAAATGATAAAAAAATAATATATTTAAAATTAAAAATTTTACGTAAAACTTGAAAAAACCCATGAGTACTATGCGGAGGGAACAAAAATTTCTATTTAATTCTAATTACCTACTTTACTGTTAATATTTTTCAGCTTGATAATTGCTTAAAATTTTTCTTACATTTTTAAAAATAGATATAGAAAAAAAAATCAATTTTTCGAAGAAAATTATAAATTTTAGGCCGAGTGTGGGATACTTAAATGTTTTTTTTCCTAAATTTAAATAAATTTATTTTGTGGTATACGTTGGGTATAGGTACAATGTTTTAACAACAGAATTGGGCCCATCGTAATAACGAAAATTTTCGGCGCTTGAAATATTTTGATTTTTCAACTTTTGGTCGGTTTATATGAAATTCACGAAATATTCAACTTGCAAAATCACCAATATCTTCCTTTTTGCGAAAATAAGTGCTTTCACAGTATTGGAACAATAGTCCCTTTGAAATCTAAATCCTTCATCCACAGGACATTCTTGGTAGAAAAACAAGTTACTAAATTGGTGGTTATCGCTAGTTCATATACTTTTACTTTTAAGTCAAGCTCTATTCAATACAAATATTGTTGAAATATGAAAGTTATGATGCCAAACAAACTAATGGCGTCAAACAGATAGAAGGTATGGCATCAAAATGATATGCTGAGGTCTGCTCATATTTTTATAAGTCTTATTTCTCGTTGCATCAACTGATTGTACTTGTGCAAACTTTTCGCCAGTCAATTTTGTTTGAGTGTTGATTTTTTTTTTTTTTTTGAAAGTAGTTTCCAGAAATCGCTACAAACTATTTTTTTGTACTGATCTACTCACTACAATACTTTAAAAAGTCCTTCGCCACTCTACAAACTACTAAAAAATGTAGCTACTACAGAAGCGCACTTCTTCCAACCACTGAGTAGGGATAATATTGATAAAACAGTACAGTTGTGTATTAATCTCTCTTGCACCTCCTTCACCCCTCAATTTTAAATTGCAGTCAAAAAAATTTTAATTTGTTTTCACTGAGCATTGCAAAATCTGCTGTGTATAAGCTGTCTGACTTATAAATTTGTTGCATAAAAAAGCAATGGAGCTGGTGATTAAAAGGAAAATATTCAACTCACGTGATAGAGACAACCGCTTGAAATGCCCATTATCGACACTCAAGCCACAAAATCGAAAAGTCTAGCTTAAATTTAAACTGTTGAATCATTATGAAAAATAGCAAAAATTAATCAACAGCCCCATAACCCTGAAAGTAGCGAGGGTTATGGAGCTTTTAGAGAAAGCCCCATTTGACTATGGGGGGAAAAATAAAGAAAAGTTCATGGGTGCAAGGCCTTCCGTTTCAGGACGGATTTTCGTCTTGGACAAATTTCCGAGACGGAGGTCGGGACAGAAAGAATTTCAATGACTTTCTTTCAGTTTTTACTTAAAAAAGAAAAATTGAGTGTTTGAAAAATATGTTTTAACACTACTGGTCCATTCCATAACCACAAATTTATATCAACATTCTCTTGATTTTTCACCATGGGCTTGTTTTGTTAGCAATGTGTTTTGGAGGAGTGGCTTTTAGACTCGCGCCGTTTGACTTTTTTTAGCTATAGCTCTATTATTTCCAACTCACTGCATTGCAGACCGCGGAGTTGCTCGCTATTTTTCCTGAATTTTCAAAATAATAGTCTCTTATTGAAAATTTAGCCTTTTCTCTTGCTATTTTCGATTATCTCTTCAGGTTTTTTTTTCTTTTCATTTGCTTTTTTTTTTTTTTGCACACTTTACACGCATAAATGAAAATTATGTGCACTCTTAAAATGTCTTCAAGTTGAATCTAAATCACTGATTGAGAGTGATTGCTGACGAGATGAAATGTTTATGCCACAGCAAAGGGCGTCCATTCCACATACCAGGTAAAATGGGAACTATCAGGGGTTTTGAAGATTTAAATGAAAAAGGGAATTTTAGAAAGAATCGGGGAAAATCTCAAGCTGGTTTGAACCACCGATGGGCAACCTTTTCCTGCATTTTTGACAAGACTTTGGGAATCACGAAATTCCAATGTAATTCAATCTAACACTCGCTAGAATGGAAATATGGGGAGGGGGAGAGAGAGAGAAAGGAAACGATAAAAATAACGGCAGTACGAGTTTGCGAAAAGTCCGCAAATTCATCCATGATACTGAGGTCTTAAAAGTTTTATATTTTGGACAATCTAAGAGGCGGGGGGGGGGGGGGGCTACTCTTTGCCCCGAAAATTTCTCCATGTTGAAATATTAAAAAGCTGTTTTGGCTATTTTTGAATGAGTGAAGAGTTAGGGAATTCAGGGGTCTTTCTCGAAACATTTTCGAAATTAAAGTCTTAAAACTTTGGGTTGTCTTTGGCGATGTGGGGAGGGGAGTTGCTCTTTGAATAGAAAAATAAATCTTAAACACAAACTTACACTGCCTTTAGTAAACACAATGAGAGGGGGGGGGATATTCAGCTGCCCAGCCTGAAATATTTCCGTTTCTGAAATTTAAAGAGCTTTGTTTTGGGATATCTTTGGATGACTTAAGAGGAAAGAGTGCTGGAAGCTTCTTTCAAAAAGTTTCTGCAAATACAGTATTAAAACTTTTAGGCGGTCATAAATCATGTTTATAGGTATGGTGGGTACTATTCCTAGAAAAAAATTTAGAAACTGAAGCCTTAAAAATTCAAATTTAGGACATTTGTGGTGAACTCAAAGGAAAAGGCTCAGGAGTTCTCTTCCGAAAAGTTTTTGATGCTGAAATATTTAAAACGCCACTTTAGGCTATATTTGAGTGCCTTAAGAGGGATGTGATTCGTGGGCCCTGCCTGGGGTAAGGTTTCAGTTCCCCTATTTCTTTTTTTTAATTAAAGAATATTGGAAAGTGTACCTCGTTAAAAAAAAAAATCTTCTTTACTGAATCGTTTTTTTATTTCTAATTTCACCACCTGCTATCTTATAAAATAATTCTTTTTCAAATGAAGACTGTATTGTTGGGAAGGGGGGGGGAGAATGGTGCCAGTTCATTATCATTAGTCGCCCATACCCTTCCCCCATCTTTCCTTCTTTTCTGGTTTGTTAGCGCTACCTTCGGTAGGCTTTCCTATCAGAACTGATTTGTGATGCAAAAGTGAAAATCTTATGTCCCAAGCGATTATAATGTCCAAGCGCAATAAAAATGTTTGAAATCGACAAAAAACTAATGGCGAGTAGCTGTGAACGCTTTTACCCCTAACATTATCCAACATCTTCTAAAATTGCGTTTTTGGAACTTCAATTTCGAAATATTGCCGAAGGAAGGTTCCTGAACTCCATCCCTTCAATAATGCATTCAAAAAGAGTATAAACGTTGTAAAAAATGGAGTAAAATTTCGTTTTTAAAGTTTCAGCTTCGGGGAGAGCTCAGAGCGCCCCCCAACCCATCTTTCTCTAATATTTTTGAAGGTCACCCAATATTGTGATTTTGAACTGATGTAAGAGTCCCGGAACCAATCCTTTCCTTAAACTTTACCAAAATGGCGTGTGTTAAAAAGAGATGGGTCAACTGTGTGGACACCAATTTTGATATCATTAAATTCAAAAACTGGAGGTCAACGGGAAAGATAAGGACAGCCTGGAGGGATCTCCTAAAGAAGGTTAAAGCCCACAACGAGTTATCGAACCAATTATGATGATAATGATGAATTAAAATATAAAAATGCTGTTTTTATTGATCATTATCATTGTCAGTATGTATTCACATTGTTAAATTGCTGTAAGATTGATTATGTTTCTTGTGTTAAGATAATTTGGTAGTTTATAACAAGTATTTCATGTTTAGAATAACTTTTTTCTGCTCAAAATTAAAGCTATATGCCCTAAAAATACATTTTCTTTCCTAATGTGTAAAGTGAATGCATTTTGAAATACAAAAATCAAGTGGCTGAGTTTATTTGTATTTTCTACGTAATCAATTCCAAACTAAATCCATTTGTAACACCAACACACGCAGATTGTCATATATGGTAAGGGAATTTATTTGTTCTAGATCTAGGGGAATAAGCTAGAAACTCTTGCCCTGGGCGACAACTTCTGAGAGCGGCAAAATCACCCTATTTCAGTTTTTTTTTTTTCCCTTTGACATTCAATATAAAATGTGAAGAACGCTGAATACGTAGGGCAGTTTCAAGATTTGCTCCATCTAGAAAAATTTGAAAGTCTGACACTGCAATTTATTCTGATGGGAATGCATTATTGCTCTCTTTGATCTGGTATACTTTTTTTTCAAAATGACTATTAATAGAACAAGTATGTTGTAGTATGACATTGTGATGATGTTATGAAACATGGTGGTGTTTTGTTTTATGTTGTACTTTTATCTAATTGTTTTTAAATTATTATGTAACTGTTTTATTTAGATTTTATATGTTTTTACAAAGTGTTATATTCCAAAAGAGATATTTAGCAGCTAATTGTTTGCATCAAAGTACGAGTGATTTAGAGATCATTGAAGTGAACTGGGACTGGACTGTATTGTGCAGAGGGCAAAGAAGTTATCGAATAATTTGAAATATTTTTAGTGGCAAAACTAGGAGTTTACTGAATTAATAAAAATATTTTATCTTTATGATGTCTCCAAATTTCTGAAAATGAAGCATTATATATACAGAAAGAAATGCCCAATAGCACCCCTTCCCCCATTGGACTGCATAGCTGCAATCAATATACTGGATACTGTACATTGGCAAGGGCGCCCAAAGAGGGGAGCAAGGGAGCTCAAGCTCCCCCCCCCCCTTTGAGATTAGAACTTCCTTGCTTTTAGTACTTTTTTCTTTGCAAAAATATGAAAAAAAAACTTTTCTAGCCATTAATGACTAAGTTATTAAAAATATTAAATTTTAATAACTCTAATTTGTGCTGAAATCTGTTTCCATGGGGAAGATATCCTGCTAAACCATGGGGGAAATATCTGAGAACCCCCCCCCCCCTTAAAATTTTGCATTTGGGCACTCATGTACATTGGTATGACTATGCAGGCAGATGATTATAGAAATTGATTAGCATTTAGTAGTCAAGCTTTGGATTTATTCACCGTTAATAGCCCTCACTAAGTTGACTATTCCCTGAAAGGAAAATTATGAGTTTGCATTGTTTAATTTGTATTTGCATTGCAAAGTTTTAGATTTGCATTTAAAAATAGTTATCACCAATTAGGAATTATATATTCTTAGCATCAGAAAGGCTTAAAGTAATCAGCCAGTTATTATTATTACTATTATTTAATATTGCTAAAGTATATAATGTAAGTTATTTTGTAGAAAGATTGGGAGTCCCTACAGTCAGTCCACACCTGAAGTTCACATCAATGTCATTGAGATTAAATCTGTGTGAGATTGATTCTGTTGTCACTTGTTGAAATGAGATCTAAATTTGTTGTATTTTCTTTTTCAAATGTAAAAAGAGTTATGTATTTAACAGTTTATTATACATAGTTTTCTGAAAAATAAATTGAATCATTCCACAACGTATTTGTCTCTTTTGCATTTTACAGCTCTAAAAATCTCCAGTTATATACTTTAAGAGTCCATCATGGCAAAGTTTCCAAAATTGTGATAATGATTTTTGAATAACTAGATGCCATGACTACCAGAATAAGCTCTCCGTTTCAATTTTTATAAAAGGACAAATTTTTATCGCCATGGTTACATATCGTCTGCGTTCATTCAAGGCTTCACTTGGACAAATTTTGCTTTTAAGAAGGGATATAAAATTACCCTTTTTTAGGAAAAATATCAACAAACAAGGCCATATTCAGATTTTTTTTCGGGAGGGCCCCGGATTCGCACATTGCCCTAACCAGGGGCGGATTCAGGGGAGGGTCAAAGAGTCAGCTGACCCCTCTGTGACAAAAAAAATTTTAATACTATTATCAAACTTCAAACTTTTGGATCCAAAAAGATAGTACATGGAATCAATGTAAATATCTTGTTTTTTTCTTGTTTCTGTAAATTTCCCTTTATAATTCAAAGAATTTACTGGGGTTCGTTTACTAAGTAATTACCACTGGAGTTTTTTGTTAATTTTCATAAGAAAAATCATCTCTAATGAGATAAACGTTTTTTCAGAGCTCTTTTCCACCTCAAACTTTGCGTGTGTGGGCTGTAAAATGTGTATGTAAACGCATCCAAGTATTCTATAGCTTTAAGTTTTAATCTCTTGTATAAAAAGCTTAAAGTAAAGTCACCAGCCTGTCTGTCTAAGGAAATATGACATTTTATGTAATTTATGGGAATATAATCCATGACACAGGTTGCGCTTCTGAAAGAATTTAGGGGGGGGGGGGAAGGAGGGAGGTTTCAAAAAGGGTTTTGATCCTATCGGGGGGGGGATCCATGCACATGAGGGATGTACCACTGCTCTCGGGGGGGGGGGCACTCATGCCTTACTGATACCTTTTGAAAGAAGAGGCTTCAGAGGGTGAGCACAGAAATTTGACTCCCTTGGTTTTTCGCTGGACCAGTCGTAACCCTGAAAGGAAGGATCACTGGGGACAAGTAGAGAGTCAGTTTAGCTGACCATATCCATCCTATGATGCAAACTTTGTTCCCTGAAGGAGATGGAATTTTCCAAGATGATAATGCATCTATCCATGCAGCGGGACATGGCCAATCATGGTTTCATGAACACGAAGATGCAGTTAAACATCTGCCTTGGGCAGCACTGTCACCTGACGTTAATGTAATTGAACCGTTATGGTCTAATTTAGAGCAATCGATATCCTCCACCAGCGCCTTGCCCAGAGCTTTCACAATATTTCCATGAAGAATGGTACAAAATTCCACTGAACACTATTCAACACTTGTATGAATCAATTTGTCAGCAAATCCAATCTGTTTTACATACCAAAGGTGGTCCTACCCCATACTAATAAAGAATTCTTTATGAATCTTAAGTGTTTCCATTATTTTGATAACTACCTGTACTTATAGACACACATAACAGCATAAAAATATTTAACATAGAAGATGTCTTTTGTCTCGTTTTTTAAAGATTCCACTGTTGGACTGTTGTTATTTTTATTTTAATTCACCTTGTAGTAGTAAGGATAACTGGAGAGTGTCCCTTTAAGTCGGATGTAGAACTCTGGATACGGCCTTTTCAACAAAGATGAACTTAAAATGCAAAACTTCATCTGAATACAAAATTTCCAGAATACTAATTGCCATCATTTAAGATTGATAAGAAATAAAAATTCGTTGCGTTGTACGCTGTAAGTAATCTTTATGATACGTGTACTGGTGGATATCAGCCACAAAATCTAGATTGCCGCATCCTGACCGCAACATCTTTTTTATGGATATGCCTCGCATTACTGGGAGGAGGGAAAGTCTGCAACATTTTTACCAATAATTAAAACAAACTTTTAAAAGGTAGGAACTTCGCCAAGACAAGGGAGGTCTTTGAACCTTATAGCTCCAATTATAGTCATCAAAGGTGGCCAAGAAATGCATTTTTGAAACTTTGATTTAGGACAGACATCAGGGGAGAAATCGCGAACCTCGTACCTTCCCCTATCGTCATTAAAGTTGTTGGCTTTCAGAGGAGAAAGCCCCTTTCCTACCATTAAACATCGTTTTTAAAATTTTCTTTTTAAGACTTCAATTTGGGAAACTATGGAGATCCTCCGTTATCAAATATAGTCTCTCTCTCTCTCTCTCTCTAAAACTTCGTTTTCAAGGATTCAATTTCAAACAAATTTCCGGGAGAGAGCCCCCAACCTATCTGATAACAATCAAAACAATCATTTACAAATGCATTTTCTTGACTTTCAGTTTTAGAAAATTATAGAAGGCGAGCTCCCTGAACCTCTCCTCCCTCTAACGTTACCAAAGATCGGTTGAAAACTGTTTTAAAAGCCAACTTCAAAATTTTTTTGAAGGAGCGTTTCTAATCTCGTCAACGTCATTAAGTATCGTCTGAAATTTCGCTTTCAGTGCTTTAATTTTGGAAAATTTCGAGGATAGCACCCATGGATCTCTCCTTTCCCTAACATCACCAAAAATCAGCTAAAACTACACGTCTAGGACTACAATGCGGGGGGTGTTACCGGAATTACCCTCTTCCTTACATAATTGGATTAAATCTGCAATTGCATATATTTTTTATTTTTATTTATTTATTTTATAATTTTTTTTTTCTTTGAGCAATCATGATTACTTATTGTTCTCATTTCACTGTTTTGATGTTCCTATGATTTTATTTTCCCGCCACTTCCCTCTGCAGCACCACCGTTGACCGGCCTCATGATGCTGCTCCTCTAGTGAAAACCGTCTCCATGTTACGTCTATATCCAACATACACACACCTGCACACAGACATAAACACCCACGCATACATCAGACCCCGAAGAGTTCCTATTTTTCCTACTTTTTAAAGCTCTTTCCTTACTTTCTTCCTACTTTTTCTTTCTTTAGTATGCACTTCTAATTGTGCATTGATTCTTATTTTTACAATGCCGCATCGATAATTTTCTACATGTTTCAATTTTGAAAAGCAAAAGAAGCAAGCAGATCCTGAGCTTTTCATTGACATGCATTAATTTCTGGAAGGAACGCCGCGGTAGCGGCGTTGCGTGTTTAAAAGTAAAATTTTCGTAAGTGACTTTTTTGCCGTTGCGGCGTTTATGATCGACTTTTCTTTTTTATCGCCCCGACTTCAGTCCTACTGTATTAACGAAACTAAAAAAATAGATACTGGCGCATTCTGATGCAATTATATATTATTTACCCGTCAATTAGAAGCTTTAATTAAAGTAAACGGCCGACTGTTCAAAAAGTGCGGGAAAAACCGAATTTCCTTTTCGCCAATTTTTTTGTATGATTACTAGTGAAATGGAGCTCTATTTAAACAGAAAGGCAGTGTAAAACTTTAGAAGGAACATAAGGAAGCAAAAAATGAAAAACGTGTACACTATACATATTTTATTGATGTTAGTTAAAAGCGACAGATAACAAATTCCGCAAAAACGGACCACCTCAAAAATAATCTCGGAAACTAACTTTTTTCGTACATAAATATGATTATTGTTCATTCTAAATCGTACACATGATTATAAAATTTATAAAATTTCATTTTCTTTCCTTGCAAAGAGTGTATTTGCAAAAAAAAAAAAGTGGCAAAACGTTGCCGATTTTTGGAGAAAAATCAGAAATCAATTTAAATGCGATATTTCATTTTTATTTCTTCACATTTTTAAAAGTTGGGGGATAGAGCCACAAATAAATATGTATTTTTTTCTTTTCGATTTCGAGTCACAACTGACTACAACTGTATTTATGTCAAGGACTGCATACTAAGTGCCTTGCCTCCATTATTTTTTATACCGATAGATGGCAGCACCATCACCGGATCGAACAGTTAATGAGAATTTAGAACTAGACCAGGAGCTAATAGCTACCTGGTGCTAGCACCCCCAGAGGTATCGTTTCACTTGGAGGACATTGAGACCACGAGCATATTTAACGTCGCCCAGTCCCCTTTAATGACGACGGTTTTTTTTTCTTTTCAATGGGTATTTTCTACTCTGATATCATCGATATCGAGGAGTTGCTCATCATTTTTATGTGCTGTGTTTATGGCAATGCGGCATTTCTGAGCATTTAAAATTTTTTTTGACAGACTCTTACTCTTTTCGAGGTGCGGCAAATATACCGATGCGGCGTTTCTACTGTAAGTTATTGTACTTACAGTAGATACGCCGTACAGTAAGTTGCGCCTGATCAAGTTGAGGGGAAAGCAGCAATCATGAAAATGAAAAATGGTGAAAGATTTCTTTGTGACTGCTGCCAAAGGTCAGTCAGGAGTTAAGAACTTTTTCTACGTTGAAAAGGTGTTCCGTGAAAACCTTGAAACAATGCACATTTTTTTCAGTTTAATCCAACAATATCGTTTACTTTAATATTTATGGCCTATTACTGTTCTTTCTCTGACCTTAGAATATGTAACTATACTTTTTGAAACTAACTGGATTCAAGTTTTCAATCTCCTTTTTAATTCTCTTGAAAGAGATATATGCAGGCATTTGATGCCAGGTGCTCCCCCCTCACTCTCAATTTCGTGAACAATTTCCGAATGAATATTTTTGTTGTATGGTGAGGATAGAGATAAGTTACATGCCTTGCCTTTTATGCACAGAAAAACGTTAGTAACTGATCTTTGTCTTTGATAAAAATGTTATGTTTACCATGCATGGATGTTTCCTTTTTTTACGTGAAAGTTTTGGAACAAGAAGGAGATAAAAATCATCAAACAATTAAAACAATATTCGTTTTTATTGCTTGATTGAAATTAGAACTGGCCCTTCATTTTGATTTTTCCCCCGGGGTGCCTAGGGAAGGATGTATACTGAATGCAAATTTTATCTGAAAACAACAAAAACCACACAAACTTGTATAGCTAAGCATTAATTTTCCAAAGCCAGGGAGGGGAGAAATTGACCCCCATAAATGACGTGCCTGAAGCAAAAATGTATGTTGAATGCTAAAAATACATAACATAGTACAAACCCTTTAGTTGACTTATTTCGTTATTTATTTAGTTTAATTATCTTATTATGAATTTTACGCCCCATATTTAAGAGCACATTTATTTTAGTTCTGCATTTTCAATCGTTTTCCTTTTTTTTCAAATTCAAACATCTGCCTCTGTTTATGCAAGAATGCATGTCAGCTGCTGATTATTTTTAACTAAAACTATTTTAATATTTGCTTTGATTTCGTATCTTAGTTTATGATAACAGGAGCTGAAAGTGTTAGTATTTTTAAATGATAAATGGATGCTCTCGAAGAAATGTTTTCGTTTTTGACAAAACAAATCTTTAACAAAAATAGTTTTATTGCACCAAAATAGTAGTTTTATTATTATTGTTTTTTTTTTTTTTTTTTTTTTTTTTTTTGATCGCTATATTGCAATTTATTCTTTCACTTTTAAAAATTTTATTACTGTATTGTTGAAAGGTGTTTCTTTGTTTGGATTTTATTTTCATACTTTTGTAATTAATATCTTTGTTTCCACCAATTTATTTTTCATACTAATGATTGTCTGTCGTCTTGACGTGTGTGTAGTCCTATCTCTTCCTATTTTTTCCTACTTTTTTAAGTGATTTTTTTCCCCTACTTTTCCTACTTTTTAAATTTTTCATTCCTTATTTCCTACTTTTTCCCCTCAAAAAACCACTTCGGGGTCTGATACATACACACACACACACACACACTCATGCTTGCACACAAACATAAACACCCACACACACTCATGCCTGCATGCAGACACAAACACACACGCATGCATACACATACCTATATACACACACATTACCCACACACTCGTGCCTCGACACAAACACACACGCCTAAATATACACACACACTCGTTATTGCGAAAAACATAATTTGAATTCAAAGTGCTATAATTCAAATTTTTTTTCTTTTTTCAAATGTTGAAAAAGAATCAGGCGGCATACATACGTACAATACAGACCTCACAAGAAAACTCAGCGGAATGAGCTCAAGATTGGGCGCTGAAAATGTTTAAATGCTTACTCCGTTTAGAGATAACAGATTTATCGTGGGCGAAGACATTGTCGCGCACATGGCGTCACCTCATCGCGTGTCAGTAAAAGAGCAGATTTCTTCCACGCATCGCGTAGTGTACGTTGTACTGTCCCACACCCAGGTGACCAATTTTTCTTTGACACAGCAAACCACTTTGAATAATTCGGCAAAATGTATGCAATGTTGATTAAATGTTGAATTAAATTCTCAAGCCTCCAAATAATGCTGCTAATTTCTATCAACCAGTTTTTGAAACTTTTTTTCATATTTTTAAAAAATATTTTCGTTTTGAAAGGGGGGTGGGACGTCGTCATTGAGGTGGGTGGCCATCTCTAGCTAAATCTCTGCTTTCTAAGATCTGAAATAACGACAGCCATTGGCTATCTTGATAATCTAAGCATTTTATTCTAATAATAAGAGCAAAGACTAGTAAGGGGGGGGTCATATATGGCACAGGCTATACCATTAAATCTTCAGAGAAATTCTTTTAAAAGAATTAAAGTTGGTTTCTTCATTAGGGGGCTATCTTCAACGATGAATCCATATTTAGTCTCAGGTAACTTATTTCACTCCATACCATGCCGTGTTTTGTCATGTATAGCTGCTAGAGGAGGCTATACAACTTATGGTTTTGTAACCTTTGTTGTGTCATGACTTCTCAATTAAACAATCTTTTGCTCTGATTTGTAATAATTTCCTTATTTTGTCATGGACCACATCCATTTTTGAGTTTCGTGAAGATCGCTCGTTTCCTTCTGGATAAATATTTTGTGTGTGTGTGTGTGTGACAGTGTGTATTTCAACAACTGGAACACAGTTCAGTTGTCGCCACTTAATCATGCCCAATGATTCTGGTTTTGAGCCGAAAATTTAAGTTTAAGTCCAAGCATTAGAAAACATTTAATGAGATTTAAAAATAGCAGTTGGAAATAGTTGTTCGTAACTCCAAAGTCTAAAGCGCCCTCTATCGGCATTTTTTAAACTACATCTTCAAAATTTATTTTCAAGAAAATACTGATAAAAAGAATAATTTTACCGAAAACCGCTAGCGAATCGACCAATTTTTCCGTTTTTTATGATCATTTGAAATTTTGGACCCTAAACTTCAATGGCATCGATCTCCTTCGAAAGACGTTTGGGACCCTTTTTTATTTGTATTTGTACCATTATATTATATGTCTTGATATGTACTATCACCCCTTAAAGTTTTGCCCAAGAGTTCAGAAACACCCTGTATTATTTAATTTTGTACATCGTTCATGGCTCAAATACTGCTCTTGGGTATAGGTTATCAAGCGATTCACATAAAATCAATGTACAGGGCCGACGCCAAGGGGGGGGGGAGGTTGCTACCCCCTCCAGTTTTTCAGAAGTGAGGCCGCCAATTTCATTTTAGCAATGCAAAGAACGAAGAAAAAGCTCTTCGTAGTTTAAAAATATAAAATAGTAATTATAAATGAACAATTGAAATAATAGTGACAAGAAGTATTTTTTCTGTAAAATTTGAATAGAAAATGTAATTTTAAAATACAATTTAGGAACATACATGATTCTCTTTTATTAAGAGTATCTAAGTAAGGGCCGCGGACGCAGAAATGTGTGCTTCAAACATTTTTTTACGCAAAAAAAAAAGTATTCAGTAGGGGAGACCGGGGCTAGTTACATAGTTTTCACTTTTCAATTTTTCTATGGGAGTTACGGTAAAAGTAATTTATGCCTACGATAGGGTAACATCTTGACTACAAAAAACAATGAAAACATCATCTAAACTTTACTGGGAAAGACATGAAAAATAATTTCCGAAGGCGTCTCATCAGTGCCAACCTACTCCGAAGTCGGGGTAAGTTGGCAGATGCATCGGAGTCAGTTGGCATTCTTCGGGGTATGTTGGCATAACATTGTTTGAAATGGCAAATATGTATCAATATAACAATTTTTTATTTCTTAAATTTTTATTTCAAAATAAGGTAATAAGTCAAAAGGTTTGAAAAAACATGTATTTATATTACAAATGTTTCATCTCAACTGCAAAAGATGATTGCTTGCTCATCTGAAGAGATTGGCTAATCTTCCCCAGAACTTTGTTGTTGTGATACTAGACTGTCTTGTGGCTCTGGCCACTTCCAATACTTCATAATTTTCACCATAGTGGAAACTAAAAAGTCCTCGTTATCTACTTCCAGTATTTTTCCTGGATATTTGCGGGCCCCATACTTCACTACCATTATACTCACCTACATGGTAGGAATCAACTGCAATTGCAGCATTTAATGCTGTCTCATCTGCAGGTGGTAGGAGCTGTGTAGGATGTATTGGTTGGAGAAGACTAGAGTTAGGAATAGGCTCGCCTTTTTTCTTATCATTGGATTGGGGAAACAAGGAACAATCGCTATCCTCACTTTTTGAACTTGTAGAAAATTTAATGAAATGATTGGCAAATTTGATGACATTTCTCTCAACCATCCATCCTGACTTGTTGGCATCACCATGGAGCAGATGTTACAAAATGAGGCTTATAGTTGACCCGAGGAAATATGAAGAAAGGGGGAATACTGCAGCCTCCCCCCCTCGCTGATACACATGTTGCTACAGTTACAAGTGATCCTCTTTCAGTTGAGGTGACCCTTCCGATATGTTTAAAACCTCTTCTCGTTACCACTCTTTCCTCTTTTTGAGCGGTCGTCACTCCCGTTTCGTCCATATTTTTATACATCATGAGTTGTTAACTGAAATCTGTTAAAAACTATTTTAAGAAGCCCAAAGAATTTCCTAACATTTATTCGATTGAAGCTGCTTGTCCTAGCTCGGCTGGTTGCCTCAGGTGTACGAAAAGATAAGTTTGGATGCCGCTTAACGAAGTAATTAAACCAATCTGGTCCTGCCATCTGCTTATCTTTCCAACTTTGGGGACTTTTAATATCATTTTTGTCAGCGAATTGATAATTTTCTTACCTCCTTTGGTGTAAGTCCGAAATAGATATCGGAAGCTTTAGTCACATATTCAGCTAGCATGAATTCGCGAGCGACAGTGAAAATTTGCAACAAAAACACTGAAAATTTGCAGAAAACCATCTAGGCGGAAAACTGAAAGAAAAGCTCTCAAGACATTAAATGCATAAATGTGAACAAAAAATAAATAAAAATTAACACACACACACACACACAAGCGGTAAGTATCAAGGTTTGGAAGTAGGTATGAAAATTTAGGCAGAAAGGTAACCTACTTTAGATTTCAAAATCTATAAGGTCTATTCATTTATTTGTTTTTTACCTATTTATATTTTAGGTCTACCTATTTATTTAATTGGTTTTTACTCTTACCTGCCTGATGGGAGCTTGATATCCACGTAGATCGTCAATGGGTCATAGCTGCCAACCTCAAGATACAAAAAATAGGAGCACTTAAGGGGAAAAATAGGAGCACTGAGGGTTAAAATAGGAGCATGAAATCGTGGCCTGCGCTAAACCTTCCTTCTGTACCATAAGTTTCATAAATTCTAAGCACTTATAAAATGCTTTTCTGAATTCATAAGAACATATTGAAGATTAAAAAACAATTATTTCTTATACTTGGAAATAAAGCAACTTCATAGTAAAGGTCAAGACTCTGAAATTTTGAAAGTGGCCAGTGGCCACTAGACTCCAAAAACTTAGTGGCCACCAATGTCACCAAGTTTTGAAATACAAACTGAAGTGGGGGAGGCAGTTTTTGCAACTTCCGTAAAAAAAAATAATAGATGAATAGGATTTAAAGAGAGATATTCAATACTTTTTTGGCATATGGAAAATTTAAGTTAAAATAGGTTTCTGATTTATTTAAAAAAATAATAATTTTTTTTTTTTTTAAATAAATGAATGAGAAGTCAGCAGGAACCTTCAATTTAGATGAAATAGTTTCAGTTTATAGCAAAGCCTACAAGGCAATAAGGATCAAATAGATAAAAATTTCCCCTTCAAGAAAATTATTTAAAAAAAACATAACTTTTTGCCTTTTGTTATTTTTAATAGTTTGCATTGAGACAAACAACTAATTCTGTTTTCGGGAACTTAGGCTATTAATAGTCTTGTCTACTTCATGTTGCAAATGACAAAACATGGCAACAACGCGAAAAAGTCAAGACAATAGATTTTTGAGTTTGTTGCATTAAAAATAATTATAAATAATTATTTAGCCTTAAAAAACTAAAATTTAGACGAAATAGCGAGTTTTCATCACATTAGAGTCTAAATCAATGAGGAAAAATAATATTCTGAAGAAAAAATTTTGCATTTTTCAAGAAAAAAATTTAGAATTTTTTCGAAAAAAAAGCCTATTTTGTATTATTTTCAATAGTTTGCATTGCAATCAACAACTAATTCCAATTTTGAAAACTTGGCCACTTAAGAGTTGTGTACTAAAATCTTGCAAATGACCAAATATTGCGACTAAGTCAAAAATTCAGAAATAAAATTTTGAATTTCTTGCATAAAAAGCAATTATAAATAAAAAAACTAAAATTTAGACGAAATAGCGAGTTTTTAGCACATTAGTCTAAACCAATGAGGATAAAATAATATTCTGAAGAAAAAGTTTTGCATTTTTCAAGAGAAAAATTTAGAATTTTCCGGGAAAAAAAACAGCCCATTTTGCATTATTTTCAATAGTTTGCATTGCAGAAAACATCTAATTCCGATTTTGAAAGCTTGGTCACTTAAGAGTCTTGTGTACTAAAATCTCGCAAATGACCAAATATGGTGACTAAGTCAAAAATTCAGATATAAAATTTTGAATTTATAGCATGAAAATAATTTAAAAATAAAAAATCCCCATGAAACTACAATTTAATTGCGAATTTTGAGCACATTCGTGTCCAAAGCAATAAGGATAAAATGAAATTTTAAATGGTATAACTGTTTTCATATTTTTCAATAAAATTATTTAAAATAACCAAAAAAAAAAAAAAATTTTGCAGCACATTTTGCTTAATTTCATTAGTTTGCAGTTAAAAGAAACACCCAATTCTGCTTTGTTTTTGAAAACGAGGTGCTTAAGCATCGTCTGCTAACTTCCATCTTGTGTATGACCAAACATGGCGGCTACGTTTTACACGTAGCTGAAATGCTCGATGAAAAAACGACGATCTCCAATCGACGCTCCCCCTCAGTGTTTATCCTGACACTAAGCTTCCAAAGCATCAAATTGTCTTCTCTTTTGTTGAGTTTGTGCACAATTCCTGCCTTCGAGGATAGGGAATTTTCTTCTTTTTCCTCAAAAATCAAAAAGTGTACAAGCAAAGTCAGAAAAACGGAGTTTTTTTGGAAAAAATCGGATTTTCGGAGTAAGCAATAAAAATCGGAGAAACTCCGGGAAAAACGGAGCACTTGGCAGCAATGATGGGTGCATCAATGGGAACAGCAGCACCATACTTCTCCCGTGCTTTCTGACAAAATCTAGGCTGCGCACAGGGATTTCATACTGCTCTGAGGTAGCTGAAAGGCTCCTCCTATCTACAAGATGGGCATGAACCGCTCTTCGGATCAAAAGTCGTCAGAATACTTCCCTCTTCCACTCTTTCTTTTGTAGGTCCTCATTTACAACTGCAATAAGAATTGGCAGGTCTGTGTAAGTATTTATAACTATGCGATGCCACACCAACATACTGGTGGGGTAACTTGGCATAAATCGCTGACCTATGCCAAGATACCCCGAGCCAACAGTGCCAACCAGCCCCAAAGGCATTTGCTAGAAAACATGGTGTCCCTACCCGAAATACAAACGACTGGGAATGCAGTAAGTGCATCAAACCCCAGGCCAGGGGTGGATCTGGAGGGGGGCCATGGCTCCTCTCAAAGCCTTGTGATTGTAGGATTTAAAAAAAAAAAAAACCGAAAATATTATGAGAAAATAACAAAATTTAACACATGTTTTTTACATTAAAAGAAATTTCGGCCTTAATTGGGAGAGAAATTATATCTCTCTCCTCGAAAAAGAACTATTTTTCCCAAAATTTTGCTCCTTCATTTACATCATATCTTGACTCCAACTTTAGACACTCGGACGTTCTCCAAATGCTGTTGTCCTCAGAGTCATCTATTGCTCACGTCACGAGACCAAAGAGAGCCTAAATTTGCGTATTTATGGCTTTAATTTCGAAATTTTTCGGAGGGAGAGCTCACGAATCATCCATCGCTTTCTATTAATACGTGCAAAAATTGCTTAAATTAGATTTTTAGAGTCTCTAAGGTAAATTATTTCTAGGAAGGGGCGATTCCAAACACACACATCCTCACTCCCTTTAGAATCATTCATTTCAATAAAGTTTCTCGAGAGTTTGTTCAAAAATTTTGGATTGCCCCTCCTAAAATGATCGGCTAGATCCGCCACTGCCCCAGGCTATTAGTTACTGTATCCATACTAAAAGAGTAGTTCAGTCCTGTATTTCATCGGATTCTGCGTATTTTTGATAACTTCTCGGACGCTTTTTGTTAAGTCTACTGGAGGAAAATATCAGGAGGTAAACTGGAGGCTTCGACGAATGAGCGGAGGGTCGCTTCTTGCGTGACTCTGAAGCGTAGCTTTCATATAGGGGGGGGGGGGGACTCTGCTTCTGCTCTCATCGATCGGTACTACAACTTCAACTTCGTTGTAAAGCGTTGGTTGTTGACATGGCAATGGCGGTTGATTTGATTTAAGTTTATCGAGTGCAGTTTATAATATTTTTATACATCGTATTTAATTTACAATTATACCCAGTATTTTATGTGTAATAACTAAATGGGGGATAACATTCGAGTCGCTGTGAGAGTACGTCCTTTAATTCAAAGGTAATTTGGATTTTTATTGTTACTCGTAACTTGACTTTTTGTATGAACGTACTTGACTTTTGTACTTGAATAGTTTAGTTTACAAATATTTATAACTTGTGTAAAAAAACAATGCAAAAACTTCCAAGCTTTGATTCCAACGTAA
This sequence comes from Uloborus diversus, assembly GCF_026930045.1. Lineage (NCBI taxonomy): Eukaryota > Metazoa > Arthropoda > Arachnida > Araneae > Uloboridae > Uloborus > Uloborus diversus. The sequence goes on along the minus strand of NC_072739.1, from coordinate 54,046,351 downwards.
CACAGTTGTTTTTTTCGTTTCCATTACCAATTTTATACGCACAAGCAAGGGCGTGTCTGAAGTTGCTGTTTGCGGAGCGGATGTCTGTTAAAGAAAATCATTTTTTTAACCTACAAAATAGATCAAAATTTAATTTTTGTTTGCTATAAAAGAAAATTAAAGAAAGGAAACAATACTTTCAATTTGTTTTAAATCGCTTTCATATGCATTAGTAGGTGCCTCTGCATTTATTCTAGCGTTGACAGCTTTCACAAATGGTTACAAATAGAAAATTTAATAGTATGCAGGTTATAAAAAACTGAAATTTTCCTTGGAAAAGAAATGAAATATGACTGAAAGCAGGAGTCATCTCAAAATCAGCAGCATTGCTAGCTCTGATTCCATGAAGTGAATTTAGTGGTAGTTGAAATGTATATTGCAATTGTAATCAAATTTTTATCTTCATTTGCCTATGTCTTGGAAATATGACTTATTGCAAGCAAAACCCCAAGCCTTACTCTCCCTTCGGCCTTAAAATGCTTTAATTGGTTGCATATAATTAATTTTAGGCAGGGTGATAAAATATCATGAAATTTTTGAAAATATCCAATATTTTGATATGTATCGGATATTTTGATATATATCCGATGTTTTCAATTAGCACAAACTTAAGTCTTCCAAGTAGTCAGGGGTCTGTCCAGGATTTTTCCCAAGGTCCGTTTTTTGTGAAAAATCAATTAATTTTGTAAAAAATCAAATTTTGCAAAAAAAAAAAAAAAAAAAAAAAAACACTAAATTTTTGAGTTCTGAGATGGTGCAAACTGCATCATTGACACTTAAAGTTGAGTGTTTTCCCTCTTTTCTGTTGAGAATATCATTCTTGCGTGTTTTTCGAGTATTGGGGTATGGGAGGGCGGCATCGCTCTCTGGGAGATGGGCACCCCTCAAGTATCAATATTTATTTACTATTCTACATTATGTTACATATTTCTAGAAACGTTATATGTATAGTATTTAAAATAATTGTAACAAAGAAATTCAGGCAGAGGTTTAGCATTTAACTTTTTGAACCAAGACATTGTTAAAGAGCACAGAATTTAGTTTAAAACTTAATAAACTCTGATTTTTACAAAATAAAAAAATATTTTATTTGTTTACCTCTTAACAAAGTGTACTAAACATCGAAAATTCGAAAAATCAGATTCCCATAGCGGATGCAAAGAGATTGCAATCCTCAAGTGAAAACATCAAAAGTATAAAAACAGCTCGTAAAATAAATATTTTTGACAAAATTATTTTAGAATTGCATTTTAGAGTCCTATGATAAACATATCATTAATGTCGGGACACAGTTGAATAAAAAAAAAAAAATAAATAAATAAATAGATAAATAAATAAATAAATAAAATAAAAAACGAACCTTTGATTCAGCATTTAAACTTTTGACTTATAAAAGAAAATGGAATTCCGCTTTAAAAACTTAAAATAACCGTTGTTATAAAAATAAAGAGACTTCATTTATTTGCATCCTAATAAGGCGAAGTTAGCTTGAAAAAAGAATAAAATATGATTCTCATATCGAGTGTAAAAAGATTGTGCGTTTCAAAATGTAGACATTTAAAGATAAAAACGAGAAATAAAAGAGTTTATTTAAAATTATCCTTTTTAGCATCGAAAAATCAAACCCCTATAACTTTCTACCAAAATAACAATTAAACATCGCCCCACCAGACGCTAAGTGGCGATAAACAGTTAAACATTGCTCCCACCAGACGCTAAGTGGCGTTAAGTTTAAAAATGGCAACCCTATCTGAAGCGATCACGTTTTCCCCCCATCCCTACTATCCTTTGCAGTTCTAAGTTCATTTTGCTGTACATTATTGTTTATTAAATCATGAGCGGGGAGAGAAGTGCTTACACGACTGGACTGACTGAAGGTTGACGCTTTTTCAGAGAAATTTACAACACCGCTGCATAAAACAAACAAGCAAAATTATAAACCCAAACTCACTTTCAGCTGTTAATTTCTTTCAAAGAAACCAACAACAAGCACTATATTTATTTGGTCTTAGTTGTTATTTATCGCTTGCAGGAGCATCACAAGAGTGCCGATTTTTTTTTCTTTTGAAAAATTAGCAGATTTTGTATAAGTTGATCCCTCTAATTTAACTTTAAAAAAGGTTCCAAACATTATCTCGTTATTTTGATTTGAGATTTGCTCTTCCAAAAAACAATTTGTGAGAGATCCGTTTTTGTTTATCAGAATTTTGTGAAGGGTCCGTTTTGGTTGGTCGGGATTTTGTGAAAGGTCCGTTTTGGTTGATCGGGATTTTGTGAAAGGTCCGCTTTGGTTGATCGGATTTTTGTGAAGGGTCCGTTAACAGACCCAAATTTCCTCTGGCCAGACCCCTGGTAGTAAATGCATCTTCAAATCACTCTATTTTTTATATTATAATTATACAATATGTAGACTTAAAATTAAGCTGTCTTTCAATATTTATATATTATATTTCATTTTATATTTCTATCAATTTTAATGCAGTTAATTTAGCATTAGCTGTTTTACTCATTTTTCTCCTGTTAGCTACTCCTACAGTTATATGACTCAGAAATAAATAATGTGCATTAGTCCGGGACATTTTGTTTTTTTCTGAGCAATGTTTAAATATCTAATTAGGCACTTTTAATATGAATTTTAATTATTACATTTCTAATAATTTTATGAATATAAAAAGGAATATTATACTTTGTTATATTAACGATATATTAATACATCATGAAAATATTGTACATAACTTTTAGGTTATTTTTAATAATATGATTAATATATTTTTGTATTGAAAATACTAAAGTTCAAAAAATAAATAATTTAAAATATCAAAATAGCATGCTATTTTCAAAATAAATGTAGGATATATACAGTGTTATATATCATAATATATATCGGCGAACCCTGATTTTAGATTGCAGTAGAACCTCGTTTATCCGGACTAACTTGGACCAAAGGCCATCTGGATAGTCTAAAATCCGGGTAGTATAGGTAATAAGCAGTACAAATCGTAAGAAAACGAACCATTCTTCATAACTCAATAATATAGACCAGCGAATCGTTATCTGAATTGAAATTAGATAGTTTTAGTCTCAAATAATTCGCAACACTCAATGCATTTCTATATTATTTTTTAAAAAAACTATTAAAAAGTCATTCAAATAGGTTGGTTGTTGAAAAGCCCCTCAAGTGTCTTAATAGTGCTCAGTGCTGAGATATTCAAATCTCAACTCTGTGATCTCAATTCACTGGTTAGTTATGCCAGTTCAACAAAGTATGAGCATTGCTGCAAAAAAAGCCCCAAAAAACTAGGAACAAATTTTAGTTTTTTAATTTTTTTTTTGGCTTTGTCACATTTTGCCATCACGGAATTTGCCACCCCTTAACTCTGCCACCCTGGGCCGTGCTAAGTGCAAAAGTGATATCTGCAGTTGAGTTCAAAATGAGAAATTGCCGTTTAATGTTTTGCGCCTGCATGTATTTGATCCAGATGCAACTTTTTCAGATTCTTTTGAAAACATTTCCCATTGACAAATGACCTTGTATTATGGTGAAATATGACAAAGAACCACCTGGTGTCTGTAACTCAATTTTGATAAAAAGTGCAGATATGACTTTTGTGCTTAGCACGGCAGCGTGGCACAGGTCGCATACCCCAGAAGCTGAGCTCGCTTACTAAGAATTTTATCTACCTCCAGTATATTGCTTTTCATACCTGCAGAAAGGTTTGATTAGTGTTTGCAGAAACTGTATGTTTCAACCTTGCTATGCTATTTGCCCAAAATAAATTTGAAAAGAAAAAGTAGTTTCTGTAAAACTGTAAACAAACACAAGTTGAATAGCTTTCCTAAGAAGGAGAAATCATGGAATAAAGTATATTTATTTTCTTGAAAAATCATTTTAAAGTATATTGAATTATATCATTAGTAGGGTAGTTCTAGTTCAATAATAAAAGCTATTTGCGATATTTAGAGAGTTAACCATTGAATCACATTAAAATTGCCAATTTTGGGAAAATTAATCTGCATAAAACTCTTTTTACTTTCTTCTATATCTAATATATAGAAGAAAGTATTGAGTGCAAATTTTCGAATTTCGAATTTTGACGGATTCGAACGTTTTGAGGTGTGCTGAGTCCATTTCAACTATTTTTGGAAAATGTCTGTCTGTGTGTGTGTGTGTGTGTCACGTCTGTGTGTGACCAGTTTTTTGTGGCCGCTCTACAGCAAAAACTACCGCATGAAATCGAACGAAACTTGGTAGACATATGTGCCCCTATGTGAACTTGTGCCCATTGGTTTTTGGTGCGAATTCCTCCAAGGGGGGTGGAGCAATGGGACGTTTTTTGAGTTACGCGTGATTGCTATTCCTCAGGAAGTAACTGGCGGAATCAAACAAAATTTGGTCCATATGTTGCCATTAACAGGAACAGGTGCTGATTCAATTTTGGTGTCAATAACTCAAACGGGGGGTTGAGCTATAGAACGTTTTTTTGTCGTCAATTGTGACTGCTGTATCTCAAGAAATAATGAACGGAATGAAAGAAAAATTTATCGGCAAGTAGCCCTTAGTGGGTATAAGAGCTGATTTTATTTTGGTGTCAACAGCTAAAAAGGGGGTAGCGCAATCGCCCATTCTTTTTTTCCATTGTGAGTGCCCTATCTCAAGAAGTAATGCTACGTTCTGGTTGAAATTTGGAATATATGTGAATCCATACGTAAACAGGCTTTGGTTCAATTTTGACTCCAATCGCTCCAAGAGGTGTTGATTTTTTTTTTTTTTTTGCAAATAAAAATATTTTTATTAATGCAACAATAAGAAAGATAAATCGTAATAGATTGTCGTCTGCGTATTTCTCGTGATTTTAATTGTATGGAAATGATCGGAAATATTATCTCAATGATTTAAAATTTTTAACTGTTGCCATCTTATGTTTGTTAATAAATAAAATATTTGTAATTAATTCAAGTAAAGCTTTTAAAGTAACTTTCCATTTTTGCTCTTTGTTTTGTTTTTACAATAATTCAGACATTGGGAGGGTCGTCAAGTTTTTGCATGTGTAATTTTGTTTTTGTTAGGAATATTGCTTCCTCATCAAGCATGGGGAGGGATCAGAAAAAGGAAAAATATAGAAGAAAGTTTCGTGATGGCCACAACATACTAGTTTACTTCTGTTCGCAACAAACTTAGGAAGAAACTGTTTAAAGTGCTCCAAGGCACTATTATCATTAAATTGATGTAAAAGGAAGTCATGTGATGCACACATCAGCTCGTTATTGTGCATTTTCCTAACACTTAAAATACTGTCAAAAAGTTTCTTATAGTGTATGAAATCAAAATTTATAAAACTAAGAATCATTTCTTAGGGTAATTTTCTAGGTTATATAAATTCTATTCAAATTTTGGACAGAAATTCAGGTTTTGACAATTATGTCAAAAAAGGGGTTGTTGACATGATGGTAAAAACTGCAGTTAAAACCAGATTTAACCACAAACTGTCAAAAACTTGCCAACCCTGACCAGCTGGTAGAGCCAAGTATGTACTGTTTTAAGGTAGACTTAGTTTAGCGACTTGTTTACAATCAACTTCGGCTGTACTTGAAAAATTATGTTTAAACCATATCCATGTTTGCTCCTCTTTATTTAATTTTATATTTAAATTCAGCTTTTAATTCATACTATAATACAAAATCTGTTCGCGTCCGTCTGTCTGTCCATCTGAAGATAGATCTTCTCGAGAATCGCCGCGAGTCAAGAGTCGAACAAGATACCGATCAATTCAAAATTTTCCAAAAAAAACAAAAAACAATGATACTAATCTCGTAATTGTACGTTTTTAATTAGCGGAGATATTAATTGAAACGTTAATTAACATTAGGTTATTCTGTAATTTTTATTTCTTTCCTGTTGCCATTTTGCATATGGGTGAGCAAATAAAATTTTAATAATTGTTTTAAAAGATATTTTTTTGGCTGCTGTTCAAATCTTAAAGCAACGTTTCCATCTAGAATTTTGTTTTAAATTAGTTTAAAATCGGTTGCTCTAATCAGATATAACCTTTATTTTATTGTCTCTGTCATTTTTATACCTTTTTCAGCCAACGTTCTTAATTTTTTTCAGCATATCTTTTCAGCATATAAAAGTTATTTCTTTAGTTATGTTTATTTATTGTAGTGTAAGTTTATCATAACCAACCTCATATTTTGATAAATTTAGGATGTGCGACTATCTATCTATGTTTATTTTGTTAAACTTTTTCTTTTCACATGGGTCTTCAAATTGTCTCTCAACTCTCTTTTTCCTTCATGTTTTTACTTTTAAAATGCATTTTGTATCGATAAAAGAAACCGTTAAATTAAGATTGTTTGGATTCCTTTAAGTGAAACAGAGTTGAACAAAAAATATTGTTTTAAGGATTTTAACTGAAGCTTAGTTGGAATCTGATGACTTGGCATTAAATTAATGCTTATTGGTATTTATTAAGTTTGGGTGCTTTAGTTTCACATAATCAACCAAACGGTATGTGTCATTTTATGTAAAAAGCTGATTGTAATTGTACATAAATATTTCATATATAGGCTATCAGATGTAATTCAGTTTAATGTGAACACAGATTATAGTTGATAATGCATATATGTTTAGGTTTTGTGTTAATTGAAAATACTTATAACTTGTATCATTGATAACTATGATTAACTTAAATGAGATTTTTGCCAAAAATATGCTCTACTGGTGTTTTGCAAACCTTGCCTTAGGCGAATTTATTTATTCCTTACCACGTTAGAAACTAATGTCAGAGTAATACAAAAACAACAACTGGACATCTCTTCCATTTTTTAGGTAGCCCGTGCAACACCAGGCACGCAGCTAGTGTTAATTTAATTGCCTGATTATTTTGCATGCTAATGAGGTATTTTTCATTAATTTGACAAATCATTCTCATGAAATATTTCATGTTATTTAACAAAATGTGTTTTTATTTATTTGGCAATGAATTAATTTAATTATTGAGCAGATTACTCTTAATTTTGAGAGAATAAATGATTTAATGTATGTTTCAATATTAATTTAATCCATTCATATGATATAATATGTATTTTTCTTTTTTTGCAGGGAACTACGTAAAAATGATACAAGTTTGTGGAATATAACAGAACAAAAAACGATTTCTCAGTTAAATTATCCTTCAGTATCATTTTCCTTTGGTAAGCAACTCATTGCATTCTTAGTAATTTATATATGACAATAGGCAACAAATGGTGTTTACAATACTAGTATGCAGTATTTTTTAAAGTGATAACATACTGCAAGTATTGGAAATTTCTCAAAAAATGATCGAAACATGTATAGTTTCGTTGCCGTATTTCATAATTTTGTGCATAAAGTGCATTATTTATGAGCTTAACGTAAACAGATATAAAATGAAAGAACAAATGTTATAATAAAAAATCAATAACAGTAAGAAACATAATGCATTTATTGAATTTTCATTAAGCCTGGAATTCATATTAGTGAACAAATTTCCTGCAGTCAAATACTCTTTTTGAATTCACGTAGGTGAGTGGCGCAGTGAGTAATGCACAATACAACTTCTCTAATTGCTGAAGTCCTTCATCTTTAAATAATCGGGTCTCTTGTGTTTTGGTTAATTTAAAATTTCTATCCGTAGAAATATAAAAATTTTAAAAGATCAAAAATCTCCAAATTTGCTAAACAAGAGCCTATTGTAGTTTAAAACAATATTTGGTTTGCTTTCCATTTTTACATTGAGCAACTGACTTCAAAAAAGAAATGGTTATCAGTTCATACCAAATGTACGTTTTGTTTTGCCCACTCACAGCGTCTTACTTAGTGAACCAATTTTGATGATTTTTTTTAAAAATAAATATAGGGTAGGGCTGGGTAATGCATTGATGCATCGCCAAAATCCGGTGTGCATCCTACGTCGTTAAACCGGTTTAGAATTTTTCTCTAAACCGATGCATCGATATTGTGCAGCTCTGGTTAGTTGAGCTGTGGCCTTGACTATGTTTACCTGTTTTAGGGGCGTTCAGTAAAAAATAGACTTGTTATTGGCTCAGATTTTAATTGGAATATTTTTGAAAAATTACTAAGAACGTTTCTCAACTTAACTTACTTAAGCACCAATTACCCCTCCCTATTTTCCGAAACAGAGCTAAACATTGTCAGAGTCGGAGCTCAACTTCTCAGAGCTTCACAATACTTCTCCGATGTATGGACACCGGTCCCAATGTTAATTAGCAGTTTGTCAATCCAATCTGGCTCAACAATGAAGGTGCGAAGAGTTAGACCTTTATTTCTCCCAAAACATGTAAGAATTACACATGTGTTCTTAGTTATGGACGAAAGATATGTTGATGAACTAGTAAGTTTATTAGAATAGACATTTGCCAGAAAAAAAGCAAAATTTAACGAGCAAAATAGCAACAAAAAGTGCAACATGTATCTTGGTCATGGGTGCAAGACCTTCCGTCTCAGGACGGATTTCCGTCTTGACAAAATTTCCGAGACGGAGGTCGGGACGGAAAGAAATTCAATGACTTTCTTTTAATTTTGAATGAAAAAAGAAAAATTGAGTGTTTGAAAAATATGCTTTAATATTACTGGACCATTCCATAACCACGAATTTACATCGACATTCTCTCGGTTTTCCGCCATGTGCTTGTTTGCAACGTGCTTTTGGAGGAGTGACTTTTCGGCTCGCGCCGTTTGACTTTTTTTAGGTATAGCTTTATTTCCAACTCGCTGCATTGCAGACCGAGGAGTTGCTCGCTATTCTCCCTAATTTTTTGAAGTAATCGGCTCTAATTGAAAATTTAGCCTTTTCTCATGTTATTTTCGATCATCCTTTCATTTTTTTCTTTTGTGTTTTTTTTTTTTTTTTTGCAAACTTGACACACATAAATGAAAATTATGTACGCTCTTAAAATGTCTTAAGAGTTGAATCTGCATCACTGATTGAGAGTGATTGCTGACAAGATGAAATATTTTCGCCACAGTAAAGGGCGTCCACATACCATGTAAAACAGAAACTTATCAAGATTTTGAAGATTTTAATGAAAATGGGAATTTTGGAAATAATCGAGGGGGGGGGGGATTTCTAGCTGGTTGGAAACACCGATGGGCAAACCGTTCCTGCATTTTTGACAATGACTTGAGGAATCATTAAATTCTAATGTCATCGATTCGAACACTCGCTAGAATGGAAATATGGGTGGGGGGAAGGAGAGAAAGGAAAGGAGAAAAATAACGGCAGCACGAGTTTGCGAAAAATTGCTGCTCTTGCAAAGAGGGTAATCTGTCCGAATATTAACCCACGATACTAAGGTCTTAAAACGTTGATATCTTGGACAATCTAGGGGGTGTGGGGTTACTCACGGGTTGCAGTAAAAAATATCGAAAAACTGAATTGAAAATATTTTTGAAGCTAGGAGTGGTTCGATATTTCTCCAGTGCAAACTCTTAAAAATTTAAAAGTCAAAAAGTTTTAGGCTGTCTCTAATGATATAAAAGTGGGATTTAAAAAAGAATCGAAGACTGGAGTCTTAAAAACACTAATTTAGGCAATCTTTAGTGAATTTATGAGAGATGGTTTTGGTGTTCTAACATGAAAATGTTTTGTAGCTGATGTATTAAAAACTATTTGAGGCTATACTTAAATGACTTAAGTTAAAGGGCATTTGCGACCCTTTCCCGAAAACTGTTTGTAATTGAAGTCTTAAATCTTTTAGGCTGTCTTTGGCAATGTCAAGAGGGAGGGAGGGGGCTCTCTTTAGGCGAAATTCCGAAACTGGAGTCTTAAAAGCGCAACTTTGAACCGTCTTGGGGTTCTCCTTTCCCAAGAAATATTCAAAGCTGAAGTATTCAGAACTCAGCTTTAGGTAATCTTTGGAAGACTTAAGAAGAGGGAATTCGAAGGCTTTCTCTCAATACGTTTCAGAATTTAAATTCTTAAATCTTTGGTAATGAAAAGGGGAAACCGCAAATTTTAGTAAAATTTAATGAACTTAGAGGAAAGAGTTTGGGGGGGGGGAATCTCTCTCCCTGAAGTATTGAAATGCTATTTTGGCTATTTTTGAGTGAGTTAAGAGTAGAGACGTACCGAGTACTCGGTAACTACTCGGTACTCGGCCTACTCAGCCAATTTGCCGAGTACTCGGTACTCGGCCAAATTCTGATCAGATACTCGGCCAATACCGAGTAGTTGCAAAAAATTGAATATTGTCCAAGACAGATACTAAAATTTATAAAAAAAGAGCAAGCATTATATTCTGCAATCATTTACAATTAAAATTTATAAGTCAAATTTAAATTTTGAGAATAATGAAGTTTGTAATGCTTCAATGGAATAAATCTTTATTTTAATGTCCCCAAATTAATAAAACTTATTTATTAAAAATTACGCAAAAAATGTAAGTATAGAAAATATGGAATTTTTATATTAAAAATGGATTTTTGCTACAAACAAAAATTAGTTGTAAAAAATGTAAAAATACCTTTGCTTAAAAAATAAAACAACCTTAAAAGTACAGTGCAGGAACTCTGCAGACACGTGTTTTGGCATTACAAAGAATTCCTTTTTCAATGCACAAAACGGGGTCTCCTAGATTTAAAGGCATCCGACAAAAGTCGTATTTTTTTGTTGAATGTCTTTACATTCTTTAGTTCCCATGTTATGCACTGAAAAAGACGGTCCTTGTAATGGGGGGGGGGGGGGCAGAAACACGTGTCTGGGGAGTGTTCCTGCACATTTGTTTTATCTGCTTTTAAAAATTATTTATGTTTGGCAGATTAGAACTATAATTGATTGGTATACAGTGAAACCCCTCCTAACGGACACCCCTCTTATGCGGACAATTTTTAATTCCCCAGTTCCTATGCAAATAACATTATTAAACCCCTGTCCTGCGGACACCTCTGTATTGCAGAAAAAAAATTTGTCCTGTTAGTGTCCGCATTAGAGGGATTTTACTGTAATTTGTTTTAATTCCAACTTGATTAATCATAACTTTTATTTGTTTATTTTTAATTTAAAAAATTATTTTTTTGTAAAATTTTTGACACAAACAAAATTGTATATATATAATGCGTAGTTAAATTTAAGCAGAAATTTAGTTTTAAAAACTATTATATGGACAAGGAGGTTTATACTACTATTCCATTAAGTTCAAAATTCATCACATGTGTGTCTGTGGTTCTTCTTAAAACATAATTGGTACTTGGAACTCGGCCGAGTAGTGAAAGGCCGAGTACTCGGTAACTCGGTACTCGGCCGAGTAATAAAAGGCCGAGTACTCGGTACTCGGCTACTCGGCCAAAGTGCTACTCGGTACGTCTCTAGTTAAGAGTTAGGGAATTCAGAGGTCTTTCTCGAAACATTTTCGAAATAGAAGTCTTAAAACTTTGGGTTGTCTTTGGCGATGTTTGGAAGGGAGTTGCTCTCTCAATAGAAAAATAAATCTTAAACAAAAACTTACACTGCGTTTAGTAAACACAATGAGAGGGGGGGGGGGGGTATTCCGCACTCCCAGCCCGAAACATTTTAGTTTCTGAAATTTTAAGAGCTTTGTTTTGGGCTATCTTTGGATGACTTAAGGGGGAAGGGTGTAGGAAGATTTTTTCAAAAAGTTTCCAAAATTAAAGTATTAAAATTTTTAGGCGGTCATAAGTCATGTTTATAGGTAAGAGGGGTGGTATTCCTACAAAACAATTTAGAAAGTGAAGCCTTAAAAATTGAAATTTAGGACATTTGTGGTGAACTCAGAGGAAGGGGTTCGGGAGTTCTCTTCCGAAAATTCTTTGATGTTGAAATATTTAAAGCGCCACTTTAGGCTATATTTGAGTGCCTTAAGAGGGATGCGATTCGGGAACCCTGCATGGAGTTAGGATTCAGTTCCCCTATTTCTTTTTTTAATTAATGAATGTTGGAAAGGGTACCTTATTTAAAAAATATATCTACTTCACTGAAGCGATTTTTTATTACTAATTTCACCGCCTGCTATCTTATAAAAGAATTCTTTTTCAAATGAAGACTGTGGGGGAATGGTGACAGTTCATTATCATTAGTCGGCTTTACCCTTCCCCCACCTTTCCTTCTTTTCTAGTTTGTTGGCGCTACCTTGGGTAGACTTTCGAATCAGAACTGATTTATGTTGCAAAAGTGAAAATCTTACGTCCTAAGCGATTTTATTGCTACAACAAAAATGTTTAGTATTGGCAAAAAACTAATGGTGGGGTGCTGCAAACGCTTTTACCCCTTACATTATCCAACATCGTCTAAAATTGCGTTTTTGAAACTTCAATTTCGAAATATTGCCGAAGAAGGGTTCCTGAAATCCATCCCTTCAATAGTGCATTCAAAAAGCGTATAAACGTTATGAAATTTAAATTACAATTTCGTTTTTAAATCTTCGATTTCGGAAAAGCCCATAGCGTCTCCTCCCCCCGTCTTTCTTTAATATTTTTTGAAGGTTGCCCAATATTGTGATTTTGGGACTATCAGTTTGAAATAATTGATGTAAGAGTCCCTGAACCCCTCCTTTCCCTGAACTTTACCAAAATGGCCTACCACAGCGTTTTTTGGACTTCAAATACGAAACACTATTTTTGTTAAAATTGTTTGATTAAATATAATTTAAGGTATATTGGTAGACATTTTCAGAATTAAAGTATTTGTATTTTTTATGAACTATGAAATCCTCTTTGAGTGTCACCCGGTGCAAAAGCACTCTCCCGCTACTGATTACAAGGAACCTTTTTTTAATGCAAGAATATGTGAGCTTTTGAATGGAATGCATGACATTGCATCCATTTACTTACACCTTTTTGCATTGAAAAAACAGACTCATTGTAATCTGAAAACTTGTTTTCCATATTTTTCACTCACATACTCTTTTAGCACTTCTTTATAAAATAATGAATTTCTTTCTAGTGCTGAAATCTTGTCATTCGTATCTGGCATGATATATAATTTTTATACCTTGTATACAATTTTTTTAAACTTAAACAAGCTAGTTGAGTGAAAAAAATTTAAAAAAAAAAAAAAACTTACATCATTATGCATCGCAACATCGCGATGTAAGGTTGGCGATGCATCAAGATGTAGAAATTCCTACATCGCCCATCCCTAATATAGAGTGTGGTATAACTTGAGTCCCATACCTTTGCTTGACCATTGTTCTGTAGACAAAAAGGTATGAAACAGTAAATTTAAAGTAATTTCCCCATTAAATGATTAAATATAAAACCCATTGTTACAAAGATTTATTGCCTCACAACAGTAATGTTTATAGTAATCATAATGAGAATTTTAAATGAAGGTTTCTCTGGAGCAAGCATGTAATTTATTCACTATCATTGCTCTAGTAAGATTTTTGTCCTCGTCTATACCAATAATAGTTAATAGGGATTAAGTAAATAGATATAGGATCTTGATCACAGGTAACTTGTATGTTGCGAAATATAAATTAGCTTGGGAAATCTTTAATATTGAAAAGGTCCTAATTTAATAAGCATCCGAATTAATCCCAGAGAGAAAGAATTATTAATTTTTAGTGCAAATTAGTTGCCAGTTATTGTAAGCTCCAGAGATTTTTTTTAGGCTAGAATAGTTGTAAGCTCATATATAGGTTTTTTCATTTAGTATGGAGCATTTAGATAAAAAATAAGATGAAGTTTCATGATGGTAATATCAGTGAAACTTCATCTGAATGACATCTGAAATACATTAACACTAAAAAGAATAAAATTAAAAATATTTTTGAAAACACAATAGAACTGACCAGTGGCGTACATAGCACCCCCGCAACAACTTCAGTCTGGAGGTGGAGGATGGTGCAAGAAGTATGAAAAAAAAAATTAAAAAAAAATCCTATGGAGGAGGGTTATTAATCTTGTTTGGGGGGTGCACCAAAGTCATGTACGCTACTGGAACCGATTTCAAAACTGCAGATCAAAATTGCTCTTAAAAAGTGAAAAATAATTTTGTTCTTTGATCCATTGATAATATTTTTAAAATGTAATTTTTGAAGTTGGTGAAAAAACAAAAGATGAAGCCATTCGTCCGAGGTGCCCACCTAACGATGGTTACGGCAGAAATTGCACCATTGAAATTTTTAGGGAGAGGGTTTCTCTTTTTTTTTTGGAGGGGGTGGTTTGTCTTTGTGGTATTTGGGGTGGTTGTGCCACTCCTCTTGGTGAGAGATGGGCACCCCTACATTCGTAGCCATAATTCAACTACAATTATAAATTTAAGCAGACCCAGGTGCTTCAATGCCATATATTACATATATTGTTGCGTACATTATACATTGGTGATAGAATGTATGTGTAGTAGTATAAATATTTCGTTTCTAACTTTGAATAGTATTTTGGAAAAATACGAATGAAGTATTGTTACATATGATTTTACTTTTCGTACTTGTGCCAGCCTCAAAAATTATGTTTTAAAAGTATTATCAATGGTATTCTAAGAACAAAATTATTTTTCGCTTTATAGAGCAATTTTGATCTGCAGTTTTGAAGTCGTTTCTTTTTTTTTTTTTTTGCAAATTTATTTTTTTTTTTTTGGATGTTTACCAAATAAAAAATAGATTAAACTTACAACCTATGTTTGTGCTGTCAAGCTGTTATCAGCTTGTCTTGTCAATTTATCTTATCATTTGTTTAGGTATTTATTTAAATGCATATTTTAGAATTTAAAAGAATCCATTTAAAGGAAAAAAATATTCTGTTATGTACTTTTTATGATTTTTCCCTAAAATGGGAAACAAATTGATTGCTCAGTGTAGTTTTTCTAGTGTGTGGCGAAAAGTGTAATTTTTTACTCATTAATATAGCTTTGAAATATATCTACTCTGGATAAAGAATTTTATTCTAAAAAAAATGAATTTCTTCCATTATCCATTTTAATTAACTAGATTTCTGCTTTAATTAATTAATATGTAAATGTTAAAAAATTCATTAATTATTATTATTGTTTTCTTTCAGATCGAGTATTTGGCAGCTTAGAAGATAACAAACTAGTTTATGAAGAAATTTGTTCTCCAATTGTAAAATATGTTCTTCAAGGATTTAATGGTGAAATTTAATTTATTACTTTCCATTTTTTTTCTCCCCTTTTCAGAATACAGTTGACTCCCGCTACAACGCGATCCGACTTACGCGAAATGGCTATAACGCGAGTTTTTCAGGAACAACGAATTTTAGAGCTAAAGTGAATTTCTCGCTCTTGACACAAAAATTTTGCAAAGGAATCATGATGCTAAGTTTCGGCTTTGTTATTGACTACTAAACATTGACTTTGTGAATGTACTTTCATCCTTTCAGCATCACTGACTGCGCAAGTTCACACACACCGCACTATAAACATAGCTTTATTAGTGTGTATATATCACCACTCCTCATTTTTCATTTATTTATTCTAAATAGGAACGGTGGTGAAATATTGAGACACCTAGGCACGCTGTTTCGTCTAAAGTTTGAAGATGGAAACAAAAAGCGCAAGTTTGCGACAATTTAATAAAAGGTAAAGATTCGTGATACGCTTTATGAGTGAATCTTTCATACGTATAAGTCGAGAGAAAGCAATCCGTCCAGACTTTAGTTTTAATATAAGGCTCGCAAAGTAGTGTTTAAGCAAAATGCAAACGATATGAAATTGGAATCTGGAAGTGTATTACCATAGATATAAATGTAATAAAAGTAAATGCGAAGCTACTGTATTCAAGAATATATTAGAATGACGATTAGATTGCGCAGCATAAATCATCATCTTCAATTTTCAAGTTATAAATGTAATTTATTGTATCTACTGTATAGTACTCTTATAATGCAGTGCTTTATTATTACTACATACAGCACGTACCGTACTATTTTATTTTTATGTCTCTCTCTCCCATTGATCATTGATTTTGTGCATCGTAACAGTGTCTTATGTTGAATAATGCATCTTTTTTTAAAAATACGGTAAAAATTCAGCTCTTTATGTAAGAAATGGTATAATATAGTTAAAAAACGATCTAAAACGGTTTAAAAGGTGTTTAAAAATGTCTAAAATGATTGGGTATGTTAATAAAAAAATCATATACACAACACTTTTCTACAACGCGAAATTTCGACTTACGCGAGGAGTCTTGGAACGCATCCGTCGCGTAAATCGGGATCCGACTGTGTGTACATTTAAGTGCTTTTGTTGCACTTTAAATCAGCTACTATTCTTACTTATAAGAACACAAAAAAAGCAGAGAAGCAAAGTGATGTAAGTGGACTTTTTAAAGTTTTGAGTAAAATAATTTTAAAGTTCAGATCTCATGTAGATTTTCATTGAAAAGTTTTTCTAAATCATGCCACACAGCAGCACTTAACTAGGGCTACTTGTACCATATCTTGCCCTAAAACATCTGCCGTTTGTGCTGATTATCTCCAAATTTTTAATTTTAGCACTTACATCCCTTTGCTTCTCACTGTCTCAATTGAACTTTTGTAAATTAGCCAAATTATTTCATGTTATTTGAAATCATGCATGTTTTTGTATAATAGTTTGGTTTAAATTATTTGTTTAAAAATTACATCTGCATCAATTAAAAATTCACGATTTTCAATATATTTCTTACAGGTACCATCTTTGCATATGGTCAAACATCATCCGGAAAGACTTATACAATGTTGGGTGAAGAATCACGAAACACACCAGGTGTTCTGCATCACACAATTTCAGAAATTTTTAGAAGTATTCAAAATGTAAGTCTAGTTTTTTCTATGTTTATTGGGGTGTGATGGTTCATCTGAATTGAAAATGAGAGTAATCTATAACTTTTAAGAATATTAGAAATGTTTTTGAAACTAAAGGGCAATTGGGATGTGATCATACACATTAATTCCATTATTTTTTCATGTGTTGATACCAGAAATGCAAAATTGTACTTTCATGTTTGTATCACCCATCTGTTGGAAAAAAAATCACAAGTTTTTACTTACTTCAAATTTTCAGTGGTTATCTCAGTGATCTCCAACCTTTTTGCTCTATCAAGTGCTGAATATTCGGTATTCAGCCAAAGTACTATTCGTTGCATCCCTGATAGTCGGTTATTTTGTTTATACTTGTGGAATGGTTTCAATAACATCAATTTTCAGTCTGATTTGTGTAAGATTATTATTAGTTACAGGCCATTGAATAAAGTTAACTCAGGCCCAGATCTACGTACTCGCAAACCCCTCAATGCAGGGGGGAGGGGGCATGGCAACTAAGACCTGTGGTCCTCAGTGGCATAGAAATCCAGTAGACAGTTAGGGGCCCTTCTGAATTTTTGCAGGGGGGGGGGCAGAATTTATAGATTTAGGACTGAGTTTACTTTTGTTGCTGTGAACAATTTTTACAAAATCGGAAAGAAGAAAGATGTTATTTGGGATTATTTTTAAGTAAAAAGAAAAGGTAGTGTGTAAATACTGTTCCCCTGAGTACAAACAGGCAATTTCTTGTAAGATGAAAAACAAATTGAAATATGTTACAAATGCCATGTAGTCCTAAAACAACTTCGTACTGCTAAATCTTTTTTGAAATTTTTGATAAGAACAATAGTTTACTATGTTCTTTCATTAATTACATTTTAACTTATGAACTTTAATTTTTAAATGTTTTTAGCCTAATTATGATGATATTAGACTAGTGTTGAACAACTTTTTGCTGCATAAAAAACAAAAAGGTATTTTTCAACTATTTATTGCATAAATTATAACTTCCCATAAATTCTTGGAAATATATGGAATATTTCCAGATAATTCCCAGCAAATATTTCCTCGAATAAATTCCCAGGAATTTTACATCACTAGAGGGAATTGTCGGGGGGAAATGATTTTGCTCTTCATATGACTACTTTGCAAAGGCATTCTGTTGTGATTGATGAAATGAATCTTTAGATATGGTTTATCTTTTCTCTCTCTCTCTCTCTCTTTTTTTTAAAAAAATTATTAAATGAAACTTAAATGCAATGCATTTAAGTACATTATCTTCTCTTGAAATTTTGTTATTGTATAGCAATAGTTTATATTTCTTCTTTTGAAAATTGTTTTTCAGGTGCCAGAACATGAATTCATTCTCAGCGTTTCATTCATGGAAATTTATAATGAAAAAATTCGTGATCTTTTGGATGAGGATAAAAAGAAAGATTTGAAAATACAGGAAGATAAGGTAAATTAAAATCTGGGTTATTTTAAATCCCTGACACTAAAGAAGTTCAAAATAAGAAAAATTCAAAATTTGGTAACTCATAAACTTTGCAAATGATGAAATACTTCTTTTAGGTTCAACCGAGGTCTCCAGAAAAAAATATTTTAAAGCTATGCTTCAGCAATGTAATGGGGGAGAGGGACCTTACTGCTCACAACTGGACCTGCTCGTATGGTCCAAAACCTGCCCAACTACCCCTTACCGCCCAAAATACCACTGCCTCTCTGCCTAAAAGAGGTTTAGCACCCCTGATCATTCTCACACTGCCCACTGGGGGGGGGGGGGTACCGCCCCTGCTGAACAACAGTAGTTTACTGGTATCTAAAAATGAGGCTATTGTTGTCTGTAAGTTTGACCAACAGAAACACAAGCATTTCAGTCTTAAATCACCAAGGTAAATTAATCTCAAATCAAACATATTTAACTACAAAAGAAATGATATTCATTGTTTTAAGAATGTCTAAAATATTGCAGTGCATGATTTAGATTTCGTCTTTTGAAAGTAAAAAACTATTATAAATAACCTAAATAACATCTAATATTTTTATGAGATAAATAACTAATTACCAAACGGCACGAACTTGATGGTCATTTGGATAAAATTTTAGATATAGGTCAAATCCCACTAGATATGAACCTCGGTAAAGTGGTTTGACTGCTTAGGCCCTAGTTTGACTGCAACGGGGGTCCAAAGTTGCTAATTTTGACCCAGAAATGCATTGACATTTCTATTGAATTTTCGGCACAATTTTCGTTTTCCAACACACTTGGTGTGTCTTTTTTTTATTACAATGAGTGAAAGGGAGAACGCCTATTTATTTATAGGCATTTTAAAAGTTATTTGAAAAGTTGTCGAAACTGTCTTGTATTTTGTTTTTTTAATTTTTTTATATGCCATGTGCAATAAATCGGTGCGTTTTTTTCCTCTTTGATTTTTTGCTTATCATTGTGTAATATTTCTGATAGCAGACGATAAACATCCAGTTAAAGTAAATATTTTATCAACAAACAATAAATATTTTTTGTAGCAGATGATCAATATAAAATGAGAATAATTAATTTCATTTTGCAAACGATAAATATCCTGCAACTATGTTAATACAAGAAAAATCTTTCATTTTTAAATATCGCTTGGTTTTATTAGCGAATATTTTATCATAAAAAGGTTCTTTGAATGTTGGAAGCAAAAATATTTTCCTTTGGATTTTTGTGCTTTTTCCACCACTCTTCCATAGTTTGTAAAAATGTAAGTATAAAATGTTTTTTGTATTTAAATCATTTTGTAAATATTTTAGTTTACCCATTCTCTTATTTCTTCTGTCATATTTTTAAACATTTTTGACATGAGCTAGTAATTATCATGCAGCACGTCAATAAGCACAGAGGCACAGAGTTATACCTGATATGGTTGCAATATGCAAGACAATTTTGACATGAATGTTCAAGTTGCTTGTTGTCTAGCAAAAAAGATGCCTTGAATCAAATTCTGATTTTTATGAACCATGTCTTCGACAATGACGAAATTGATGGCTTGGATGGAGATCTTAAAGATCAAGATCACTACAAGGATGATCTGGACAAAAAGGACGAACTGGCATTTTTTTATTACTTTGATCGCCCTATGATAGAAGAAATTCATGATGATCGTGCTGAAGGAGAGCAGGATCCATCTTATGCTCTTAAAGTAGATAAAAAACAAAAAGTCGAATTATTCACTAAAGATAAAGTCGAGAAAATCTTCAACACAATCAAAGGATATCCAAATTCCAGTATTGAGTGGTTATTTAACCGCCTATGAGTGTCTCCAGCTACAGTGTCCAAATACAAGAAGCAACTAGCGGAAAGTTCATCTCTTTTGGCGAAATATCGTATTTTAGACGAGAAACTGTTTGCACATTTCTATGACATTCACAACTTGGGTGCTCTGATTCGAGATCATGATCTTCGACAAATGGCACTTGACATTGCTCGAAAGTTCTATATTCTACCGAACAAATTCTGTGCATCCTGTCGATGGGTCACAAAGTTTAAAAAGCAAAGACGAATTAAGAAGCGATGAGTGACACATTTTTACACGCATCAACAGCTGGTTTCCCTAAATGAGATTGAACAAAGTGGCAAAGATTGTATCGAAAAAGTTAATTCCATGTTTCCCATGTACAAGCCGGAATATGTATTTAACTGCGATCAGTCTAGCTTCTCTCGTGAAATCCATCGCAATATCACAATGGAAGTAATTGGTACGAAGAAAATAATTGGCAAAACACATAATATCAATACGATGACCCACTCATATACTATCCTCCGACTCCTCAACCTATCAGGTCAGTTGGCACCAAAGTTGTACATAGTACTTCAGGAGCGTAAAGGCCAATTTCCACCAACACTAGTAGCAAAAATAAACAAATTGGTCGTTGCTCTCGGTAACATTGTCGTCGCGTGCACAACCTCTGGAAAGATGGGAACGAAGGAACTTCGTCACTTTCTCAACACTTGCTTTTGGCCTTATGCTGCCGATAATGAGGATAATTTATTGAACATTGATAACTGGACACCTTTTAAAAATGAAAGCAACTTTGTCGCACCAAATGGTTCGAGGAAGACTTACCATAGCGAATATTCCACCGAAGACCACCTATGACTGACAGCAACTCGATCGCCAGTTCTTTAGAACATACAAAGGCATGGTCAAGTACCTGTCGGATTACTCACTTCGCAATGAAGATTTTAAAAGCAAGCTTCATTATCGTGAAAGCATAATGTTAATACACTCTATAGTATATAATCAGTTTTCCTCGCCTAGATTTGTTTCATAGTTGAAAAGAGCTTGGCAACTGTGTGGGTTCAACATTGATGCTCTGTCAGAGTGGATACACCCGCAACAGTTTTGCTTTGAACTGAGGGAATTCTTGAACTTTGACACCTTGAACTGCCCAATGTTTTTTTTAGCCGCTGTAGCTGGTGTAAGCGTTTGGCTTACTTTAACCATTATTTTAATGATGCAACTTTTCATTTTTCCACTTGTAAAAATTATATCCATTGAAATTTTACTGTAGCTTGATACATTTTGTAATTTATTTTAACTCCAAAGTATTAAAATTAATTTTATTCTGTTAAATATTCATCTTTTGACGTGTTTTCCAATTTTTCCAATCGTAATTTGGTGGCTTACCGCCTTTCTCACCCTTTTCGTATATTTGGAGAACTTTTTTCATCTTTGTGTACACTGCATTTTTCTCCACAATTTATGGTGTTTTTGGTATGAATGTTTTTTTAAAAAAACATTTTCAAATTATAAGATTAACTGAATTTTTTTGTCATGAAATTATGAAGAGAAACATTTTGGCATTCAAGTTATTGAGTTTAAAAGAACAACCCAATTTTAATTTGAGAACTACTTATTAAAAATTTGTATTTTACGTAGTTAATTCAAAGATAAGAGCATGCAAATGCGTCATACTGCAGTAAATTGCAGAAAAAGAAGTAAAAAAGGTAATTTTAAAATAAACTCCATTGCTTTTCTGGGTCAAAGTTAGCAACTTTGAACCCCCGTTGCAGCCAAACTAGGGCCTATGCAGTCAAACCGTTTTACCGGGGTTCATATCTAGTGGGATTTGACCTATATCTAGAATTTTATCCAAATCTGTGACCTTCAAGTTCATGATGTTTGGTAGAAAGAGAAAATTTTGCTTTAAAAGTACATTTGACTTATTTGCAGATAATAATCTTCTGTTTGTTATTAGAAAGCGTTTGATTCATCCACAACATCAATCTTCCTATATTTTACTCTTGAAGAAGGTGGCAGGTTGAACATGGAAAGAGTTTCAAATGAAAACCGATTTCACATATTTTTAAGGAACAAATTAGAAGGCATACTCAATCATATTATTCAAAAGCTTAATTTATTATTTTATCCTTCTCAAAAAGGAACGAAATGTTTAGTACAACAAAACTAATGTAAAAGCAATTAAAGTAAATGCTATTCGTACATTATTCGTAGTTCTTGGTAAAATGATGCAGGTGAAGCGGTATAATTTTTACTCGGGTTTTTGGGTGACCTATGGGACTCTTATATGGTTGTAACAAAGTTTTATTTGTATACAGGGGCATCACTCGTATCACATGGTTAATTCGTTCTGTGTAGTATTAAAGCCGTGTTAAACAAGACTTTTTTAAAAATAATTTTTTAATTCTTTTTTTTTGCACTAATTAATTATGTACATAGCAAAAATCATGTCAATATGTGGCACGTTGTTTCAAAACCGTGTTTCATATTAAATCGAAACCATGTTATACGAGACCTAGACATAATGTATATTAAGGGATGTGTACAGTGTTGTATCAAAAGTAAGTTTCATAAAAACAAAGTAAAGAATTGGGGTTATCATTAAAAATTAACACAGTGTATGTAGCAAAAATGAAATTCCTTTAAAAAAAAAATATTCGTGTGATATCAAAACCATGAAGCATTAAATTCAAGTTTGTACTGTATAATATCTCCTGCACATCATTTTGATGTGTTTGAAGCATGTGTGATGCACTATTTCAGGATGGATTCATTCGGGTTACGGGATTGTGCGAGAAAGCTGCTGAGACACCCGAGGAAGTTCTAGCGTGGATGAAAAATGGAGAAAGTAAGTTTGTTTTTCACTATAACATTTTTTAAATTTCTTAACGGGATTAATTAAATTATGGAAAGTAAAAAGTATTTCGCAGCATCGTTGGGATTTAGAAAAATATTTTGCTTTATTTATTGCATAGGTTTTAAAGCAATTAAAGGCTTTGTATTGCTAGTCCCTCAACCCTCATCAAAATCTTATGTCTCCTGTTAAAAGTTCTAATAGTGCCACTGAAAACAGCTAGTACTAAGAAAATGTTAAACAGCAGCAAGTGCATTTCAGCTCTTTCTCTTGTCTAAACAGGTGCCTATCAATGAAACTCTAGTCCTTAATAAAGGAGAAATTGTCATCTCACTAAAGGGGTAAATGCTAGAAAAGGCAGCAAGAAGTTTGTCATACATTTGAAGATTAAGTGTTTGGTTGATTTTGTTTCTAAAGAATTCGAACAGGCAAAAAATCAGGACGACAAATGTTAAAAAAGGCTGCCTAAAACTTCGAGATTAGCAGAGGGAATCTCAAGTTAACAAAAAGAAAATCATTTACAGCAATTTGGTGCCATCCAAAAACATCCAGACTGAAACATAAGCGAAAACTCAAATTAAGTGAAGTCGAGATATCAAGAGTCGACTGTATTTTAAATACAGTAGACCTCGTTTTACACAGGTTTATATTACGCGGTTTAAGATTCGACAACTTTATTTTACGCGGATGAGTTTTGGTTTTATGCGGATGCAGCAATGCAAACTGATAACATTTTCCTCTCCTTCAAAATCCAAACTCTTAAAGATTTCAGTTACACGTGCTAAACTGCATTTTGGCATGCTAATAATCGAGCTTGGGCTTTCGGAGACATTTAATGTGATTGGTTCCGGAGCTTTTTCCCAAAGTAAAGTTAAACTCACAGTTAATCACAGAACTCACTGACAGATGATGCTTTAGGAGTAACAAAGAAGAACAAAAGCAATGAGAATACCGACATTGATGACGCAGAACCGAAAACATTTGAATTGAAATTTTTGAGTCATTCTTTGACAATAGAAATGATCTTTCTAATTTGTTAGTGAAGGAAGATTCTATCATGGAAATAATCATGGATGCGTTAATGCTCTGCAAAAAACTACGGACAAATATTCTCGACTGCCAAAAGACTATCATAGCCAGCTACTTTTCATAAACATTAAATTAATTTGTGTTTTCTTTATGCATATTGTGTATAAAAATCAATTAAGTACACATTAAACTTATTGTGCAATTAGTCATCGCTAGAATGAAGTATTTTTTTATCTATGGAGCCGAACCTCTATTTTAACACTAACATTAAGTCTTGATTTATGCGGCATTTCCGAGAAACGTAACCCTGTGTAAAACAAGGTGTTATGCTGATGGGTATGAAGCTTAATGTGTTGAGCTACACAGCAAAGATGTATCGAAGGGGCAAACGTGATCGTATAGTGGAGCGTTGAGACCTAGAATTATTAGGACGTTATTCGGCTAGCTGCGTGGGAACATTGGAAAAGCTCCTGGTTACAGGAGTTTAGAGTAGTGAACTTAGCTGCACCAAAAATCGATTAACATGTTTGGTTAGAAAAAGAACACTTCCTTTATTCTCTCTAGGAGACATTAGAACAATTAAAACACTTTGTATTAGGTGCACACCTTAAATGAGTACAATTAAAAATATAACAACATATAAAACAATCCCGGTTAAAAATATGGCAAAAATACATGTGCAAAGGATTCAACCTCACCCAAACGATCATAGTTCAATAACTTGATCAATGCTACTGGACGTGGACGGAAGCATAGAGGCAACCTTTGGTCGCACTGCGGGCCGTAGAATCGACCTCTACGAGCCCTCGTTTAGAGGATCACGCGCACTATATACACAAGTTTCTTCGCCTCATAGGCCACAATCACATCTTTCTGGCGAAAGAGCCGGACATTTTTCCGACGGGGCTAGGAAACAGCTCCTTTCCTTGCTCCGATGTATCAGAAAGAGATGGTCAGGCGGTGGTGTTGGGGAGAATTTCTAATCTAATAATATCTCCCCAATGTTTCCTTTGATACTAGCAGAGTGACTTCTGAAATAAGACTAACAAACCATTTCTAACTCTCATGACGTTTATTTAAACAATAATGTAAATAGTTAAAACACGCTGTAAATGATAAAAATAAACACTAAGAACATAATCTCTCCACATGCTACTTTTGCACGAGATAACTAATACTGCAATGCAAACTGCATGACTATCGACTAAAAACTTCGACGAAGAAACCCATTTGGAAATAAACGAACTCCAGCTCATCATTTTCAATAAAGGGCGAGCGGCACGAACAAGCAAGTTCGAATACCGATTTAGCGACCGCCTACAACGACGAGAGATGATCAAAGAGAAAAAACATAAGTCGCGAGCAGTTTAAATACCCCCTGGGTCATTAGCATATCCGAGTCACGTGAACGGACACTCGTCACTGCTAATGTTAAGCAGTCGTGCCATCAGATTCCTTCTAGAAGCTTCGATGTGACGTCATCCACTACGGAGTTCCTGCCAAAGGTGGATGAAAGTGAAACCAAACATTCAGTCGATTCGACCAATGTGAATCAGTGCTGACAAAAATCTTTTACCCCAGTCATGCAGAATGAGTGGCAATACATTATAAGTAAGGAAAAACATTCTTTTACTATTGGTGTTGTGAGGTGATGAGATAGGATTATTTACTGTTGTTATTAACAGGCATTTATGCCTAACAAGGCCCCCCCCCCCTCTCATCATCTCACAATGAAAAGATTAAAAAAAATTTAACTTCCTTTAGACATTTAACACAATTTCCACATATTAATAACTATATGAAAACAATGAACAATTTTAAAATATAAACTTGACTCTATATTGCGAACTTTCAATATAGATCTAGAATCTCGAAATTTGAGAAAAACACAACATACAATACACATTGCAGAAAAAAAAAATTCAAAGAACAATCATCTTGAAAAGTCCTTTTTTTTTCTCCATACTCTCTCTCACGTCGTAACTCTAAGTACGTTTCCACGTAATTTTCACCAAAGTTCAAGATCAAATTCTTGATCGAAGTCCTTTATAATTTTTTTCAATCATTTTTCCAGTTTTATTTATAACTGACAGTAGATTAATCTGAAATATAAAACAAAAACCCACAGTAACTGTTCGAATTAGCATATAAAATATCAGTCTTGAAAATAGTATAGTATAAGCATATATTGAGAAATATTTATGACGAAATGTAAATAAGCTCTTTTACTAACTATCCATTTCTCACTAAATCATTTCATTTACAAAAAGATCACTAAAAATCTTTACCTAGAAAATGCTCCCCTTCTATAATTAAAGACTATATAATAATTTTGAATGATTAAAATTTTATTTATTTATTTTCTTTTTTTTTTTTTTTTTTGACTTTCATAATATTTTTTCACCATTATTTATTTAATGAAGTAAAATTACAAATTCTAACAGAATTAGTGGTGTTTCCAATATTCAAAAATAGGGTCTCACAAAGTGAAAAACAAATACACCAGCGACAGACCTTCACGCAACAATAAACTCCCTCTATCCTAACACCCGGGAAGACTTTGACAATTACATTTTCACTTTTAATGAGACGTAACAAAAAGCTGTTCGCAACCCGGTTGATAGGGAGAAAAAGCCACCGAAACATTCAGGTGGGCAATTAAATTGTTAGAACTTGCAAAAACATTTCACAAAACATGATGCAAAGGTGAAAAATTCAAAGTACACTATTCAATTTAAATCTAAAAATGTTTCTAAATTATATTATATTTGTACAAAAATTTTTTTTTTTTTATAAATCTTTAAATTTCTAATCGGGTGAGAGGTTTCGTGAATGTCCGACACGTTATCTTTGCTTTTGACATATCTCACGTTAAAAATATTTTTATGAACTAAATCCCGAATGAAAAACAATTTGATATCAATGTGTTTACTACGATGATTTTCGATAGGCGATTTAACAAAATCTAACGTAGCCTGATTATCCACATACAAAATAGATTTAATTTTACAACTTTTAACAATTTTTATTTTGATGCATTCGTCAATTATACGATCAAACCACATGAGCTCTTTAGCACATTCGGTCATGGCTATAACTTCAGCTTCCATCGTAGAAAGGCTAACGCTTCGTTCTTTGAACGTGCGCCATTCAATTGGAGCTTTATCAAGTAAAACAAGTTGACCGCCTAATGAGGTTCTATCATCCTTATTTGTGGCGAAATCAGCATCCGAAAAAGTTATAAGTTGAACATTTTCACATTTTAAGTTTAATTTTAAATCTTTAGTATGGAAAACATATCTTAGTAATTTCAACAATCCACCCCAGTGTACAATTCCTGGGTTGCTTTGAAATTGGCTGAAAATGTTAACAGCATATGATATATCAGGACGTGTTCTACTAGAAATAAATGATAAACACCCTAATAAACTCTTGTATGGATATTTTGACATTTCGTCAATCTCAGCTTGAGTAGTAAGACAATTTAACTTTGAATAAACACATCCTTTACTAATAGGTAAAGAAGAAATAGGGATTTTAAATTTACTAAATCTTTCATAAACTACACGAATGTATTTAGTTTGATGTAAATTTAAGCCATTTCCTTCATTTTCAAATTCCACACCTAGTCGCTTTTTAGTTTTACCTAAAATTTTAATTTCAACATGTTTTTGAAATAAATTCAAAGCATCTTTAATATCCCTGTCCTTTTTACTGAATAACACAATGTCATCAACATATAAAAGTAAAATCACATTATCAGTATAATAAACACAATTACATGATGAAAATTTATGAAAACCAATTTTAAACAATATATTTTCAATTTCATAAAACCACAGACGACCGCTTTGGTGCAAGCCATATATAGCTTTATTCAATTTGCACACATAATTTTCTTTTCCCTTCTCAATAAAACCTGGAGGTTGCTTCATATATATTATTTCATCAATAGAAGCATATAGGTACACACTTTTAACGTCACATTGGATATGTAGCCAATTTTTTCTTGATACCAATAAAGAAAAGAAAAAGCGAATGGTACTAAAGCAGACTACTGGGCAGAAGGTCAGATCAAAATCTAGTCCCCTCACTTGATTAGTCCCCTGAGCGACTAGCCTACTTTTATAAACCTCACCATTTTCCCCTTTCTTTAAATTATAAACCCATCTACACCCGATGGGATTAACATTTTCCGGTAATTTGACTAAATTCCACACATTTCTTTTACGCATAGTGCCTATTTCAATTTCCATTGATTTTTGCCATTCCCCCCTTTCATTAGATTTTAATGACTGTTTATATGTTCTAGGGACTTGAATTTCTGTGTCTAGTCAGGAAACATGAGTTAAAATTTTAGATTGATTTGAAACTTCACCCTGAAAATCATCATTGCCTTTAAAATTAAATAATTCCGGATCATACGCTATGTTTTCGCGAAGACAATATTTTTGATCATCATTCAACGATCTTAATCTTTTGTTATTCCCCTTTTCAAAATAATATACGTCGTTTCTTGAACCATCAGGTCTAGGGACAAATTTCCGAATCCACCTAGCTTCCCGAATTGTCTTGCGTCTAGAATCATCCCCCTCACTATCTGAACTTTCCGCCCCCCCCCCCTTCAGAGCTACTTTCAACATTTACTTCTCTGAAGCGATTCAAATCTTCGCTTTCTTCCGAAGAATTCTTATCTTCTGTCTGAGGCAAAAGAGGCCAGAAAAGGGTATTTTCTTTTCCGCGTGATTCCTGCTCAGAAGTAAATTCGTCCTTGAAAAAGGAATTCTCTTTGAAAGATACGTTGATTGTTTCAATGACTTTATCTTTGTCTGGAAGATAAACGCGAAATCCTTTACGATTGAACTCGTATCCGATTAAAACGCCTTTTTCGGCTTTTAGGTCTAGTTTCTTTCTTAATTGTTGTGGAATTCCAGCAAAACAAGTCGTTCCGAAAGCTTTTAAATGTTTTACAGACAGTTTTCTTCTCCCGTAAAGTTCAAAAGGAGTCTTTTCTTGACTTGAATGATAAATCCTATTCCATGTGTATCTCTACATAGTATAAAATGAAGTGTCCAAAAAGCGTCTGTTTGTTTGAACTCGCAAAACTCGAGAACTACCCAGCCGATTTTGCTGAAATTTTCACAATTTGTTCCTTTAAATCCTGAGAAGGTTTGCAGACCAGTTCGAAAACAATTCGATGAATAGTTCTTTTTTTATTCCAATTTAGGCCCAATTTTCACATAAATTCCCGAATATGGGGGTGAAAAATTATTCGCAATTAGTAATGTTATATATCGTTGGAAAGGGAGGAATTTTCCGCGTTCTACGCAATTTGTTCCAATGCTCTAACTTAATTGCGGCAGGAGTTAGTTACGTTTTTAGCTTGAATTTGTTTAGGCTTAGCTGAAATTTAGGCACTACTTTCTTCATTAAATTTATCAATAAAAAGTGAAGGAATTGTCCTACAGTTTTCTTTTTGACACCATTGAAAAAAGCTACCTTTTTTACTCCAGCTCTAACTCGACCTATGGTCGAAAGTTTAACCCTCTATCTCCATTAGAAAAAAAGTTACAAGCGAATGAAATGAAGTTCAAAAATCTGTTCTCTATTGAAGTTTTTAACCGTTTTATTTTGCATTTCCACGGTAACGCTTTTTGAATCCATTATTTGCATCTTTCTCATTTTCAATTCTGAAACTTATTTTGTTTTGTGTTTCCATGGTTACGCTTTTTAAATCCATCTTTCTCATTTTATTTTAATTTCTTAAAAGTATTTTAATATCTATCGTCATTGTTTGGAGGGGAAATTTTGCATCATGATTTTTTTTCTTTTATTTATGCCTGATTGTTGAATATACATCACTTGACACAATTTTTGTTTTCGAAATAGACCAGGCAGAGCTGGGCAACGCAGCTAGTACAAAATATAACATTGCATCGGACCAAAATTTGTTTGGCAAACCACTTTCTTTTAACAAAACGTGTGTACTATTTGTGACTGTACGGTTAAAATTCTCAATTAATCCATTTCGCTCTGGTGTGTACACATTTGTGAGTTTATGATGTATACCCATATCCTGACAAAACCCGTCCAGTTCCTGATTTACAAATTCCGTCCCGTTATCAGATCTGATACTGACAACTTTTTTGCCGATAAATCTTTCGGCTCTCAGAATATGTTGTTTTACAATTCCCGGAACCTGACTTTTTGACTTAATAGGATACAATGAACGCCTTTTGGAATAGTCATCAATAATTAGAAAGAAAATAATTTTCTCCGTTTCTACCCTCTACTTCACATTTTCCCCAAACATCCATATGCAATAGTTGCAATGGCTGGGTACTTCTTACTCTATCAATTGACTTGAAACTAACACGCTTAAATTTTCCTAATTTACAAACATTACAGTTTAATTTAATGTGTTTAAACTTAGGTAGGCCACGAACAGCTGAAAGATTACTAGTTTTTCGTATACTTTCTGTGTTTACGTGTCCACAGCATTTATACCAAGTTTCAATGTCGCTTTGACAGCATTCTACAGAAGGTACTTTATTTACGTGACTAGAACTAGGAGAATTTTTAAACTTTTTACAATTAACATTATAAACTCCATTATTGAGTTCAGCTTTAAATATTAATCCCCGTTTGTCGGATACCTCCACGAAACCTCTCCCGCCTTTAAATTTTGCACCACCCTGGTCAAACTTGGTGCCACACAAAATATTTCATCTCAAACGGGAAGAATATATAGGTGAAAACTGGGAAATTTGGTTAGTAGCCAGTGGCCGGTAGACTCAATTTTATTAGTGGCCACTTTTTTCCAGTTAATAGCCACTTTTTAAAATGGCAACTACAGTGAAACCTCCGAATAGCGGACAGTCAAGGGACTAGAAGTTTTGTCCGTTGTTGGGAGTTGTCCGTTATTGGGAGGTGTCTGCTATTAGGAGGAACTACTTAATTTACCTTTTTCAAAATGGGCTGTTGTTCCCTTTGTAGAATGCAATCGAAACAATTGCGAAAGGTTCACTAAATTTTACGTCAAGTGTAATTAAGCTGTTTTTTTTTTTATATAAATAAAGGTATACTGACTGCACACACTTGTCTTAAAAAGCATTTAATCAATTAAAGTAATCAGTTAAAACAGTTTGACATCTCTTTTTTGCATTACAAGCCTGTTTCTCAATATATTTAAATCATTTACCTTAGCAAGTCCTTCAATGTCCCAGGAAAAAGTTTTTCAATTCTTCACTGTATTTCAGTGCTTCCGAAAAGTCTCTAATTGTGCAATTTTCTAATTTCGTCTTTATCTTTTAAAATTTCGCTGATATGAGTTTTCCCAACTTGAAAACGATCGGCAAAACAACGCACACTTATTTTTTCTTTTTCGGCAACATTCAAAACATTATTTTTTTCTTTCAATGTCACTCTTTCTTTTAGTTACCATTTTAAAACTCAAATAATATTGTCACACAAAAAAATCAACTAAATCAACACACTTTTAGGAATGTTTGAAACTGCAAAGCTACGATTGCTGCATGAAAATTAGGTTCGCTTGCCTCTCTCTTCATCTCAGGGTATGAATAGCACATTAGCAACCGCGGCAGCGGTGATTCGGCGGAGCAACCCCCCCCCCCACACATACATTTTTTATGGTTAATTTATTTATTTTATCTCGAGTATCACTATTGCATGATTGACAGTTGGCAATATGACCTTAAATATGGACAAATCTTTTTCATATCTAAAAATTAAACAACCCAACGAAAGTACGGCGCCATAAAGCCGACTATTACCGGTGCCGATCTGCTCAATTGCATCTCCCGAGAGCCCCAGTTAGAAAAAGCGCCCAGTTTCCTCTTTTTTATCTTAACTTTTGAATAGTAATTGTGTACACAATTCATTAAAATCTAAAGAAAAACGTACGGTAATTGTTAGACTGACATCAGTTCTCACTTATCTGCTTCAATACTCTCAAAACTAGCCGTAACAAAATTATGAGTTTTTTTTTTCTTTTTCATTTTTTGCTGCCCGCAAAAAGTACCATGTCTTTTAGTTCTTTTTTTTTCTGCCCCCAACTTTTTTAAGCCCCAATCGCTGCCTCTGCCCATTACCACCCTTTTAATTCCTAGAAACAGTGATAAGGAAATGACAGGGGGGATATCAGTTGTGGAGGATGAAAAGCTTTGTAAGGCAAGCAATTAATAAGATATTCTGTGAAAAGAAAAAAAATCGGAAGTGCTACGATCGCAAGGGAACTTTTTTGTGAAATAACTGTCCGTTATTCGGAGTGTCCGTTATTCAGAGTGAATTACATGGAATGGCCTATATTGAGGGACTGGGACTTGCAAAAATGTCCGTTAATTAGAGGTGTCCGTTATTCGGGAGTGTCCGTTAAGGGAGGTTTCACTGTATAACGAAAAAAAAACTATCATCACAAAACATTAAACATTTTTCTCTCTAAATCTATAACCTGCCAACTATTCATGAGCATATCCCAGAAGATATATGCAAAATGCATTTAATTTGTAACCGGGCGGAAACAGACATTAAAATCTTGCACATGTTTCTTTTTGTATGAAATTTTAAGAAAGAATGAATTTTTTGAACATTCACGCATTATAAACTTGATTTAAATGAATCTATGGTTTCCAAAACATATAAAATTTAATTATTCATACTTATAGTACTAGAGTATTATTAACTAGTAATTGTTGAATAAGATTGATGACTGAAAATGTTCATCAGCATTACAATTTCATCATCCACTCTCCCCCCCCCCCCCCATTTGCAAAGTTTTAGTGTATTTCAAATAACAATTAAATTAAAACATTGTCGACGTCAATTATTAGCATGTGCTTAAAGAAAAAGTTAAAAAGAGGAAATGCAAAATTTGCTAGAATAAAAATAATATTCAAAATTTAATTGAATTAGAATTTCAGCTTTGAGTTTAATGATGAGGTACAATGTGATTATTATAATCAACTCAACATAAAAAAAAATCTAAGTAATTGTTTCACCAAAACCTAAATAATAAATAGCTATTTTTAATTAATTTGTGTCACAAATAAAATTAAGACTAAGTTTCATACTCTATACATAATATTTTATATTTTATAAAAAGCATATCTATCTATATATATGTTTGTTTTTTTAACTAAAAGAACACAGTTTGTATTCATAATTTTTAGTTGACAAACATGAAAATTAAAAAGGAGAATACGTAATAATGCTAAAAACAGGAAACTGGATGTTAATTGTTTATTTTTAGCACATTATATACAATATTATTACATAATGATAAATTTCAATTACTTATATTGAAAATGCTTTAAACAAAAACATTTTTAAATTTGATTTGTATTAAATTGATTTTACTAATGTTTTAAAAAATTACAAAATATGAAAAGTACTTGTTAATTTCTTTTAAAAGCATGATTTAGGATACAGGACAATTTAATTTTTAAAAGAAATGATTAGGTGTACTTATTTTGTAAAGTTGGGCCGTCTGCTTCTGACGGTGTCTGACCACCATAATTTCACAGCATTGGTAGGATCAAAATTATCAAGCAATACTTTTGACCTTTTGATTTGAAGTCTGTATTCAAGGGTTTTTTGACCCATCGATAATGCTCTGTCCTCTAAAGTATGGCTTACACTGCTCCAAACTCGTTCTACTTCTGCATTACTGGCAGGAATGGTCAAAATAATTTCTAAGATTTCTGATAGATAGTGCAAATTTTTAAATGCTTCTGTTTTCAACTTGACTAATAATTCACATAACGTAATTTCTGGTCTGAAATGTTCCGACATGATGTTCCTCAACTCTCTCCACTCTAGCAATGCTCTGTCAATAGGAATATTAAATAAATTTGAAAAATCACGTACTTCAATTTCTCCAAAGTCACTGGAAATTTTTGCTGGAAAATAAGCCGTGTTTAAGATTCGTGCAGTCCGAACAATTACCGATTCTTCATTAGTTTCAGAGAAACGTCTTTCGATAGATGAGGATGCTTTTAGGCACAGTTCTTTAAAGCTGTCCTCGGTCTGATGAAGCCTTTTCCCCTTTTGTCTTTTCAATTCAATGTTTTTGAACATCATTTCCGTGTCGTCAACACTAGTTAAAAATGTGAGTAAGTTCTTTTGTGTACTTGCCTTTAACTCTCCAAAGGAACCAAAGTCAACTAGACTTATTTTAAGTGTTTTGATACACTCTGTTGCATCAAAAATATTTATGTCTGCTTTTTCTAAGTATTTAGAGGTTTGAGCAAATACAGAGATGAAATCTGAAAAGCCATGAAAGAACTCTACAATTTCATATGTTGTGAGTTCACATAGCAATCTCTTTGCAGTGGCTTTAACATTACTTGTATACTTGCTGAGAGTATGTTGAGAGGTAATGTCAATTAAATGCTGAACAACAGCAGCATAATTTCTTAAAACTGCTGATGTGCAGCTTTCCAAAGAATCACTCCACCTTGTTTCGCACACTGCTTTAAAACTCAAAAGATTTAAGTTCAAGGCTTTACCAGCACGGAATAGCTCCCTAGTTAACTTGGGACTTGTTCGGTAAAAACTACTAATAGTCTTTAGAAGAGTCATAGCTTTGTTGGCAGCTACATTGCCTTTAACAGCGTCCTTTAAACACAAGTCCAATACATGGTTAAAACAATGAATATGTACAGGAGAATCCATTAATTTCACCAAACCATTGTGCTTCCCAACATTTACAGAGGCTCCATCCACTGTTAAGCAGACGAGTTTTTTTTCCCACTCCAGTATGCCAGCCTCCTGAAGACGTTTCGAAATTATGTTACACAAGCCGATAGCATCTCCATTTTCTACTTCACACAAACCTACAAAAGAATTTGTAATTTTTGCATCACTATCGACATGGCGAACAATAATGGCTTCATATTCGGTACTTTTCTTCGTGCTGCTGCCATCTGTCATAACCGCTAGATATTTTGCTTGGTTCAATGCTTTGATAACATTATTCTGTAAAGATTTAGCAACATATTGCAAAAGCACGGTAAAAGATATTCTATTGTGGTATGTGGTACCCAAATCCACACCATTTAACTTTTGCATTGCACATTCAGAAGAAAATTCAACTGCAGGCCTATCTTTCATAGCAAAATAAAAAACAATTCTCATCAAGCAGGTCATCTTTTTTAGGGTATGTTCATCTATCTGAATTAATTGTTGGTAAATAGAAGGTTCTGTGGATGATTTTTCAATTACATTATTAGCTTTTTCTAAACACTTAGCATGAGCAGCACTGGAGAAATGACTGTTTACAGTCTCTTTCTTTGGACGAGGTAGGTGGTTTGAATGGCAAACAGTTCTTAACAAAATTTGTACAGAATTTAGCACCAATTGTAGGGGCCCATTGGGTACACACTTTGCACCACATAGCCCACGGATCTGATGAATCTATCACTAAATTACGTAGTCTATCTTTAGTTGCTTCCTCATCATCTTTCACTACTTTCCATTCCTCTCGGAAATATCTTTTCCTTTCTGATGATACAGTGCCCTTGGGCTTGGAGGTGGTAGGGTGATGATAAATGCTATCAATCTGGTGTACTATTGGCTCAGAATCCAGACTAGAGTCAGTATAACCACATAAGTCAACTGAGCGGACATTATTAGCAATAGAGACAACTACTGGCTCAGAATGCAGACTAGAGTCAGTATAATTATAAAAGTCAGCTGAGCAGGCATCATTATCAATAGAGACAACTACGGGCTCAGAATCCAGACTAGGGTCAGTTTTACTATAAAAGTCAGCTGAGCGGGCATCATCATTAGCAGCAGAGGAGAGACTCTGAGAATCTAGACTACCACAAGCATCAGTGGAAAGGGCATCATTAGCATCAGATTCTGATACAGCTGGTGGCTTATTAGAAGCAGCAGTTGTCACAAGACTCCTACATTAGGACAAAAAAAACCCTATGGTTAATAAAAAAAGGTTTAATAATCTGTATTATGTGTGAAAATATTTTTGGGAAAAAAAAAGACTTCAAAACTTCAGCTGAAAATTTCTCTAAAAAGTAAACAATTTTTGAAGTTGGCGCAGACAATAGATAGAACCATACGTAACTACAATTTAATTTAATATAAATTTTAATCTTTGATGGATCCAAGTTGTTCAATGACATTTGCATACATTACATCAGGAGTCTCCAACCTTTATTACTCAAGGGCCACATTGTAAATTTTTGAAGATGAAGCGGTCCAACATATCAGAAATCCCCCCACCCCCCAAACACACGAACTTTTTTTTTCAATGAAGCGCTCAGTGGCGATTTTTGAGGTTTTCTGAACTTCTTTTTCTTTAAATATGTTAAAAACAAATAAATTACATTGCGTGGTTTTAAAAAAAAAGTCCTCACAAAATGCTTCTGACATCATTCTTGCTGACTCATATTAGAAATAACTCCTTGAATACGAATATACTAACCACCATATCCACTCATCACCCGCCACCTTTTGAAGATAGCGCTCCTGTTTTTTTTTTTTTAATTTATTTATTTTATTTATATTTATATTTTCTTTTTGAAGTTTTCGTCAGTTTCTTAGTCACTATTTTTTATTTAGATCGGAAGTAAGCTTTATATTGAGCGTTAACATGCTTTTGAGAAGCTAGAGTGGTGAAAAGCTCAATGCATGGACATTGGCGTAAAAGAGGGAGTCTATAACAGGGGTATTCCTCTCGAAAATATTTAAAAAATCATCAAAAACGATTGCTTTTCTGTTTTTCTTCCTCACAGTTTTTTCATTTATTTTTCAGTGCAAAACCAGAGTATAAGCCTCATTCATGAACCTCATGTCCGAAAAAAATTCAGTGTAAAAAAGTTTTAGAACATCTAAAAGTCTCATATCGCATGCGAGTTGCATCTCAGATCTTCATTTAAGAAACTTCTCTCGTTATTTTTATTTAAAATTCAACTTATGTTCACAGATATAATTAAGAAAAATAACAAAATTAAGTACCATATAATGCAGTATCAATGTATATTAAGCATACTAATTTTATTTTTAATACTAAATATATCTATGAATCTAACTTGAATGAATTAAATTAATAATGGATATTCCTTTACTAAAGATCTGCGATTCGACTCATATGAAAGATGCGAGGCATCCAAGATTTTTACGATTTTTTTTTCTGACATAAGGCTCATAGAAGTGAAGCGCGTAATCTGATTTTACACTGAAGAATGAGTGAGAAAACTGAAAAAAATTTAGAAAAACAAGATCATAATTGATAATTTTCAAAATATTTAATGAGATAATGCCCCCATGAATCTCTCTCCTTGTAACAAATATTCATGTTTTGCAACTTTTCACCACTATAGCTCCTGAGAAGAATGTAAACGCTTAACATAATGTTTACTTACGCTCTAAATGAAAATAATGGTTAAAAAAAACCTAAAAAATGGAAAAAAAAAGGGGGTCACGCTATCTCCTAAAAAGGGTGGGTGATGACATAGCTGCCAAGTGCTCCGTTTTTCCCGGAGTTTCTCCGATTTTCATTGCATACTCCGAAAATCTATATATATAATTCTCTTACGTGCCGGCAAATGAAGGGATGAATTTCTAAACCTCTGTTGGCAACACTTCGCCGATAAATCATGTAAACAAACTTCTACGTTGTTTTGAAATCTTGAATCACAGAATACTCAACGAACTTTTTTTTTTTTTGAGATGAGTTTGAGTCGGGCTGTGGCCCATTTCAACCTTAATCAGCAAAGAAAAGCTCAAAGAAGGCAGGAAACCGTTCTTGAATCCAATTTAAGACGAGCCATTTCCAGAGTTGTATTCTCTGATTCGCTGCCGATAATTTTTAGCGGCTGGGGAATTTTCAGTCAGCAGTTCCTTCAACAGATCAGGTGCGTCACACAATGCCGGTAACCGCACCTTTCCGTCATGGCAACATTTAGTATATTTATTTGCAGTATTACGCTCTTTCTGCCAATAAAGAGCACCACAAAATTCGCATTCTTCACACATTGCTCCACAATCATGTTCATCGGCAATGTTGTTTTGAACGCGTAGGCGCTTTGAGCGTCGTCTATTCTCTGCTTCAGTACGACAGTTCAGTTCAAAATGAATAACCGAGAAAGAATTTACTTTATTCCTTTTATTCTCAGCTGAAAGGTTTCGCCAAATTTGTTTAGGGTTATAGTAGTTTTAGTATTGTGCAAGCAAAGTAGCCTTGGCGAGTTTTCGCGTTTTTAGTTAAACCATTTTTTGTTCGTGACGTGGCAAGGATTCAGAATAACAACAAGAAGGACAAACGTTTGAGAAAATATGTTTGGTGCTCTCTGAGCCTGTTTTTAGTCATGGCCAGCTCTATGTGGCATTATCAAGAACAAGATCTTTTGAAGCAGTGTCAGTTGTGGCTCCCAAACGGGACATTTTTAATTGTGTATATGAGGAAGTTTTCTCAGATTAGAATATATAAGAGTGTAAATATGTAAATATATATAAGAGTGTAAATAATGTAAATACATCCCTCGGGGGAGCCTGTAACCCCTAGAGGGCGCGTCCCCAGGTGGCGGATAGGGGAATGCCTTCATTGGTTTTCCAATGGGTGGTAGAAGGGAAATAAAATACCTTCCGCGGACCAACAGGTAGAAGTGCAATCTCTCCAAAGCAATGACAGACACTTTTGTATCTATAATGGTAAAGTTGTGCACATTGCCAAGGCAGTCATCTTACATACAGCAAAGTTAAACTGTCGAAAATCTGGCTAAAGCAGACAAATTAACATTATGAACGTAATTTTCATATTGGTTAAATGGATGGTGACCTAAATGCAATTACCAACTTTAATTTTTACGGAAAATTTTAGCTAGGCTAATGTATTGGCATACAGCGAGCGAGCGAAGCGAGCATGGATCGCGAAGCGATCCACAGGGAACTGCGTAAGCAGTTCCGGGGGTTGGCGAGCGATAGCGAGCAGGGGGCGATAGCCCCCTAGTCCGATTTATTCCAAAAAACTCCGTTTTTTGACTTGGCTTGTACACTTTTCGATTTCTGAGGAAAAAGAAGAAATTTCCCTATCCTGGAAGGTAGGAATTGTGCACAAACTCAACAAAAGAGGAGGCAATTAAATGCCCTGGAAGCATTAGTGTCAAGATAAACACTGAGTGGGAGCGCTAATCGATCGGAGAACATCGTTTTTTCATTGAGCATTTCGTACAAAACGTGCAAAACGTAGCCGCCATGTTTGGTCATTCAGAAGATGGAAGTAGACGATGCTTAAGTGCTTTCGTTTTCAAAGACGAAGCAGAATTGGGGGTTTCTTTTAACTGCAAACTAATGAAAACCAGCAAAATGTGCTGCAAAATGCTTTTTTTTTTTGGTTATTTTAAGTAATTTTATTGAGAAATGAAAACAAGTATACTATTTAAAATTTCATCTTATCCCTATTGCTTTGGACACGAATGTGCTAAAGATTCTCAATTAAATTGTAGTTTCATAGGGATTTTTTATTTTCAAATTATTTTCATGCAACAAATTCAAAATTTTATATCTGAATTTTTGACTTAGTCGCCATATTTGGTCATTTGCGAGATTTAAGTACACAAAACTCTTAAAGTGGCCAAGTTTTCAAAATCGGAATTAGATGTTTATTGCAATGCAAACTATTGAAAATAATACGAAATGGGCTTTTTTTTTTTCGGAAAATTCTTAATTTTTTTCTTGAAAAATGAAAAAAAATTTTCTTCAGAATATTATGTTATCCTGATTGGTGTGGATGCTAATGTGCTAAAAACTGTCTATTTCATCTAAATTTTAGTTTTTTTAAGGATTATTAATTATTTATAATTACTTTTAATGCAATAAATTCAAAAATCTATCATCTTAAATTTTTTGCATTGTTGCCATGTTTGGTCATTTGCAACATGGAGGTAGACAAGACTATTAATAGCCTAAGTTTCCGAAAACAGAATTGGTTGTTTGTCTCAATGCAAACTATTAAAAATAACAAATGGCAAAAAGTTGTGTTTTTTTTTTTTTTTTTTTAAATTTTTAAAGAGAAATTTTATCTGTATTTGATCCTTATTGCCTCGGAGGCTTTGTTATAAGCTGAAACCATTTCATCTAAAATGAAGGTTCCTGCTGACTTCTCATTTATTTATTTATTTTTTTTAAATAAATCAGAAATCTATTTTAACTTGAATTTTCCATGTACAAAAAAGTATTGAATGACTCTATTTTAAAGTGTGTGAAGTCCTATTCATCTATTTTTTTCATGAATGTTGTAAAAACTGCCCCATCTCCCCTCCAGTTTGTGTTTCAAAACTTGGTGACAGTTGTGGCCACTTAAGTTTTTGGAGTCTAGTGGCCACTGGCCACTTAGAGGATTTCCAAGTCTTGACCTTTACTACGAAGTTGCTTTACTTCCAAGTATAAGAAGTAATCATGTTTTTTTTTTTTTTAATCTTCAATATGTTCTTATGCAATGCATTTTCAATACATGTAGGATATGTATAAAGGAATATTTTTTAAAAAGGGTTGCAGTTTTATTAAACAAAAAGTAATCATGTTTTTTTTTTTTAATTTTCAATATGTACCTACGTAATGATGCTTTTTTAATGTAAAATATTTTTATCTTATACTTGGTTGTAGTTTTGTTGAAAATCTAACATGAAAATTCAGAAACGCATTGTAAGGGTGCTTAGAACTTATAGAAGCTTACAGTACAGAAGGAAGGTTTAGCACAGGCCACGATTTGGTGCTCCTATTTTAACCCTTATTGCTCCGATTTTTTCCCTTAAGTGCTCCTATTTTTTTTATCTTGAGGTTGGCAGCTATGTGATGAGGAAAAATGGTAGTCTTGCTTGGATTCAGGAAGGAATTTTACATAATCAATAGCGTCAGAGGCTTTTTTTTTTTTTTTTGCCACGCAGTGCTATGAAATAAAGAAGTTTTTTCAAGTTGCAAGCCTCCCGAGGGCCGGAGATAACCAACTCGCGGGCCGGATGTGGCCCGCGGGCTGTAGGTTGGAGAGCCCTACATTACATTGCTAACCACATTTGTGTAATGTATAAATGCTCTTCTTCCTCCCCATTAAACCGAGAAGGTCCTGTTACCATTCGGGGGGACGAGAGGAGGAGTTTTAATGTATAAATGCTGTGTTTATATTTTGAATGCAATTTTTCTTTTTGAAAAATATTGTTGAAAGATGGTTAAACATCATTTTATTTATGGTTTATGTGCAGACTTTAAAAATTATGTGTAGAAGTAGTATGGATGATATTAGAATAAAATTATTTTTTACTTTTTAAAGCAATTTTCAACTGAAGTTTTGAAGTTGTTCTTTTTTCTTTTTAGTGGAAATATACTACTGATTATGAAACCTCACCCTATTTTATCATGCAAATGCTTCATAAAATAAATAAATAAATAAAAAAAAGTCTAAAATTATAAATCATTTGCACTAAAAGCTAATCTGTCAATCTGTGAGATTTATTAAAGTGCAAATTTAATCAAAACCACTCAAATACGAACAGCTTCCCAACATTATTTCAAAGATTGCTAAAAAATGAAGTT
The DNA here is from genome assembly GCF_026930045.1 of Uloborus diversus. NCBI lineage: Eukaryota > Metazoa > Arthropoda > Arachnida > Araneae > Uloboridae > Uloborus > Uloborus diversus. Next base: position 54,004,839 of record NC_072739.1, on the reverse strand, counting down.
TATATTATCTTACAGCAGGGGTGCCCACAGGGGGGGAGGGGATTATGGCGCACGTTGTGCCATCAACAATTTTGGAGGGATTTTTTTTTTTTTAAATTATTTTTTTCATTTTTTATAAAAATTATTTGTTTAATGCTATAATTTTATTTATTTATTTTATTATTATTTTTTTTTCTTGTGTATTTCATTCGCGTAGCACAGAACTATTCTAATAAATAATACAATAATAATTAAAAATAAATAAATAAGTAAATAATATTTTTTAAAAAAATAAAAATATTTTAAAAAAAATAAAACTAAATAAAAGAGCAAAATATATTTAAAAAATAAATAAATAAATAAAAAATATAAAAAAAGTAAATAAAAATATTTAAAAATAAACAAATAAAATAAAAAAGTGGGCTGAAAATAAAAAATAAAAAGGACAAGAGGGTTTAGAATTTTTTTGGAGGGGAATTTGCGCCATTGAGCTTGGGGGGGGGGGATGAGCACCCCTGTCTTACAGGAAAACGCATGTGGTGTACTAAACCCCAAAAACCAGAAAAAAATGAAAGGTTTTCAAATTTCCTACTGCATTTGATATGAAATTTGAAATGCGAAAATTTACGTTTCACTTGCATTTCACCATGAAAACTGGTTTACAGTTGCATTTGTGCTTCAGACTCAAATTTTATCATTCCATAAATTTAGAATTACCCGTCTCAAAAATTTTAATTTAGGCCTAGGGTAGGCTCTGATCTTTCAAACATCAAGGGATTAAAAATTATTACATTTCATAAATTAAATGTTTAAGAAATTTTGTTTAAATTTTAACTATGCATTGTTTTAAAGAAAAAATAAATTAAAATTTGCTAAATTTATCTGCAAAAAAATTAATATTTATTTCTTCATCGGCAAACATTTATTTATTTTTATGCAACTATATCACCAATGAATTTGAAACATCTTACTTACCTGCGAAATTTTGCATCAAAAAAAAAAAAAAAAAACTTTTCGAAATTATTCCCAAATACAATCAATTTTTGAAAAAAAAAAACCTCAATTGTATTTTTTTTTTATTTTAAATGATTAAATTTATTATAAAACGGTTTTTTACTAATAATATAGTATTTACAGCTTTTTCAGTTTCATCGATGTCACGTGCAATGCGAAATATTTTCGTTTTGCTATATTTGAGCAGCAAGCTTTAGCTTGCACAGCATCCACTTTCCGCTTACAATTTATCTTTTTATTTTCCAATTGGTGAGCAGTACAAAGCATATTGATTAAAAATACCAAGTTATTTTCAGTATAAATATAATTTTATTTATTGTATCGCTCGGCAAATCGTATGATAATGCATCGTATGAAAAGCGACATCCGCAGATCGATCGTACGTCGATGCAACTCATCTCCGATTTTTTATATTTTATTATTCATTGAGCACACCAAAAAGAATACTTTTACTGAGATTGATTTTAAAAAAATCAAATAAAAATTAAAAAAAAAAATTGGTGTGCAAAAAAAATCCGGAAAAAACGTGCTTACCTAGCGCACAATGTTTTTGCAAGAGTAAACATTCTTTTCTGTGCCGCCATTTTAAAATGCAGTTGCTTTTAAAATTTGTGCCAAACTCAAAAAATAAGCATGTTTGGCAGATAAATAAATCATACGAACAGAATGGAAATCAAAACTTACATAATTCACTTATTTATAGCGTATGAGAATCGTCCTTTTCTGCGATCGAAATTTTCAATTTTCGTAAAGCGCCATCGCTTATCGAAAAAAAAACGATTTTTCGTTTTTTTTTTCCTCATACAAATTGTTCCTTGCTGCTTTTTATTTCGGAACAAAAATAATATTTTGCATTTCTTTTTGAAACATTTTTTTTAAAGAAACGATCTCAGTAATGTAAAATAACTCTACTCTGCAAAACATAAAATGCGTACCAAGTCTAAATTCCAACAAACAAGAAATAAATAAATAAATCTAACGCAAAAAAAAATTGATCACTTTACCTTTTCACAAAAAATGATGTAATTTTAGGCGACTCATCTTCAATTTTGCGCTTTCCACCGCGTGATCGCTGAGCAGCCATCGCAAGGCAGGGGGCACGTGTCAGAGTTCAAAGTGCAGAGTGCTAATGAGTAATGACGGTTCACACTTGCAGCTAAATTTCTCCCTGTTGCGGTGGGGAAAAGAAGTGGGGAAACGAAATGCTTCTTTGGAGAAGCAAGGAAGCTTTGAACAGGGGGGAAAAGTGATTATACATTGGAAATCCTAGTAGAGATTGACTCGGCAGGGGTGGCGATTGGGGGTGGCGACCGATAACAATATTTTTTAATCGCCACTTTTTATAACTTTAATCGCCACGTGGCGAGTGGCGACCGCTAATTTTCACCTATAGAAGAATACATTACATCTTTGAGAATTACAGTTCTTTTACCAAACTTAACTTTGATTTCCCCTTTTCCCTCAATCGGGAAAGTTTGCTTTTTCACGGCAACAGCCATGTTTACATCATTTAAGGGTTCAAATGTCCTAAACCAGTTCTTATATGAGCAACAGTGATTTGATGTGGCAGTGTCAAAAATAAATGTACTCCCTTTTATCTTGGGTCTGACTAAGATTTGCCTCTGACAAGAAATACAAAGGATACGCACATCTGTTATTTGAAGGTGATCGGCGACGCTCCTGGAACTTCCTTCTAGAACTCCGTCGGCGATTTCTATTCCTTGGGCTCATACCTTCATCCCTCCATTCTTTCTGGGATTGGTGCTGGTTTCACCTTTCATTTCTTTCTTGTGAAGTCATTCTTTGACGGTCTTCATTTTCGACATAAGGGCATCTGCTTCTAATATGTCCATATTTTTGACATTTGTAACATCGATTTTTAGATTTAACCTGAAAAAACCTGCAGTTCATTTGTCTTTTCTTCTTACATTTCTTGACGGTTTTCTTCAATAATTAGGTCAACCAGGATTTTCTCGAATGTGAAATCTTCATCTTTTCGCATCAGAATCTGTTGAATCAGATGATCATACGTTTCTGGTAAACTTTGTAGTAATTTAAAAGAAATACAATCCTCCAGGAAATTCGGATAAACAACTTTGATTTTGTCGAAAATTCTCTGCAGACGTGCCGCGAATGAATTCAGTTTTTCTCCGTTCTCTTTCTTGCACTGGTTCAGCTCCATGAATAACTGCATACCTTATACATCTATTCTCCGGAAAAAAATGTAATTTTAGCTTCTTCCAAGATTTGCATGGATCTTCTATAGTTTCAACTATTTTTCTTATATTTTGTTCAGTATTCAAGAAGATTAGAGACACTGCAGTTCGCTTCCTCACAATAAATTCTTTCACATCCTTTTCTGTTATATTCGACTTCTCATTAATGACTGGTTCTTTTTCTTTTCCATTCGTTATTTCCCAAACATTCCGTTCCATGAAAAGAAACTTCATATTCGTCGCCCATTTCAAAGTAATTCTTTGTTATTGAGCTTTTTCAATTTGGATCGCGAAATTTGCCTTTTTTTTTTTTTCAAACTTTAGGATTCTTGAATCTTGGTAAAAATTTTTAAGTCGCTTCTATCTTGGTTGCCCCCCCCATCTCAAACATTTCCAATAACTTAATTTTCAGATGGGTCATCAAATTTGCAGCTTCCAAAAAAACTTTTCAAAATTTTTTGAAAAATATCGAAATGTACACCTTTTAACGGTACGTGTACTTTTGGCAGCAGTACAACCCCCGTCTTTTTACATGTACACTCTTTATCATTTCCTAGTCTTATCCAAAAATATTTTCACTAGGTCTGCACAGGTAAGGGACTGGGCCCATAACCCGTGTTGGGGAGAATTTCTAATCTAATAATGTCTCCCCAATTGTTTCCTTTGATACTAGCAAAGTGAGTTCTGAAATAAGACTAACAAACTATTTCTAACTTTCATGACGTTTATTTAAACAATAATATGAAGATGGCCAGCGGCTTGAGCATCAATTTCGGCCGGGTCTGTGTCTTTGAGTCTAGAATTCCTAGTGTCTGGTCACCATCCATTTCCATCAGGCACGAAGTAAACCAATTCATGCTTGTCCAGTTTTAGCTAGGCAAAAGGCGTATATTTATCATCCGAGGAGGTCGATCATTTTACACTCATTTCATTTTTCGCGATTCAAAATCATTCATTTCTTCCTTTGTCTTCTCCAAGCGACCTTTTGGTTCCGCGCCTGTCCAGCCATGCTTCCTCTCGCAAGTGGCGGGAAGAACACCAACACCTTTCTCCAGAAAGGCTGGAAGAAAAACGGGTTTTCTTTTAGATGCTTCCTATATGGTGCTGACATCTAGGTTTGGTGCACGGTGTTAATTGATATTCGGTATGAGGTATTATTTGCTGAAATTGTGATAAGTTTTGTTGTCACACAAGGGTCTACTGTACTACAATTTTCCATTTCTCTTTTTAAATTTTCGATTTCGGGTCTTCAGAATTAGTTAATAGTTTGTTAATTTCTGCAAGCAATGATATTTTTTTCCCTCCATTTTCATAATGTTTCTTCAAAATATTGTTTTAAAATTTTGCTCATGTTCTGTAAACCTTTTTTTTGCATTATTGTTATTAAAAAATATATTCTGTCGTTCATAAGATTGGGGGGGGGGGGGGGGGGCTTGGTAGTGGAGTGATGGAAACACTTGCTTTGCATGCCTGAGGTTGTGGGTTCAATTCCTACTAGTGCCTTGCAAAGTTATATTAAAAAATTAAAATTGCTTCACATGTTCATAAAGCTTAACCTATACAAATAAAACAAAGAATATATGTGTGTTTGTATACAGGGTGTTCCGTTTAACCTGCAAGACTTCTATTTTTGCAACTGTTATTCTTAGATGCATACTTCAAATTGCAAAAAGTTCAAAATCAGATGCAGAGTTAAGATATTGAAAGTTTGAAGCAAAAATAAAAATGAGTCAAAAAATACAAAATTTAATTTTTTATACGGGCCCTAGGTCCCCTAACTAATATTTAGAGAAATAATCTCAATTGAAAACTATTACTGACACAAAAAAACTTGAAATTTGTGAGACCGAAACTCAAGGAGATATTCCATTCAAAATTTTAAGGACCCACACAGAAGATGAGATTGGAACTTATCGCCCTTTCAAAACAATGACAGGTCGTCAAAGTAAAAAAAAACAAGATGTTTATATTTTTCTTTGCTATTCAAAATTAAATGCAAATGTTATGCCGTAATGTGCAAAAAACACACTGCAAAACCTCGAACAGTTTGTAAAACCATTCTATGCTCACATATAATTTTAAAACATTTGTTAACCGCTATGTTCCCCCCCCCCCCCCCCAAAATGTTACTGATTGCAAATGAAAAGTGATGTAAATCACAAAATGCTGCGTTTCATATCTCGGTGAATATTGGTTGTACTAATTTCAAGCTTTTTGTGTTGGAATTATTTTTCAATGGAAAATATTTCTCTAAATATAAGTTAGGGTACCTAGAGCCCGTATAACCCAAGACCCCCCTTCTTGGGCACCCAAGAAGTAGGGGGGGGGGGGTTTCAAACACAAAAAAGGAATTGAACCTTTTAAATTTTAATTTTAAGACCCGAATTAAACATTAAACGGCTCTTTCTACCTGAAATAGTTATCCGATCAGTTCGATTTTACCACCATTTGAAAGCCGCGAAAAATACCCATAAAGTTCTTTCACTTTGTTCAAATTTTAAGAAAAAAAAAAGGCTGTGAAATCACCGGGGGAAAAATTATAAAGCACTTTTAAGCCTAATGGAATTCTATTTTCATATCGGAAAACTACCGTTTGCATGATCTCATTTCAAATTAGCGGTCAGAAGGTTTCCACTTTTTTTTTTCTCTGCTGTGACTAAATATTTTTTTTTGTTTTGAGATAAAAGTTTCCCCTTTTGATTATTATTTGGCGATTTATCTTTTTTTTTTTTTTTGTATTGCCCACAGAAGATAATCAGGAAGGTTGCGTTTAATTTATTTGAGAATTTTCGATTTGCCGTTTTTTTCTTTGAGCATTTTTATTAAGCTTATTTTGATGGGAAATATCAGTATTTTTTTCTATTCTTTAAGCCTGATTTTTGAAGATGTGTCACTTGACATAACTTTTATTTTCGAGGTAGACCATGCAAAGCCAGGCAATGCAGCTGGTAAAAAACACATAAAAATATATTTATTAATGCTAAATTTTTTATTGAATGAAGAAGACAGTGACTTTAATGGGGGTAAAGTGGTTGAACTGACAGGCACATAAAAGTAACCATCATATGACTTCCTACTTAAAAAAAATGCTTTAATTCAATAAATGTCTCTAAAAACAAATGCTTTAACCTTTTGAAATTTTATACTATTGTTATTATTCTTAATTTGTAATGATGTGTTACCTTTTGTTGTAGAAAATTAAACTTATTTATTGTGTATGAACTCATTCAGCGGATTTTTACGTTACTTATTAATTTCTTTTCAATCAATAAATCAGTGAAAATTGATTGATTATAAACATTCGGCAGAGTGGGCATTTACCAATTACTATTGATTAATATATGTTTCTTTAATATTAAGTGCATTTTCAGTACATTACTTATGAAGTTCATTTCTTGCTTTTTTAAAATTTTAGAGCGAAGACATGTAGGAGAAACATTGCTTAATCAGAAGAGTTCCAGGTCTCATTCAATATTTCGAATGGTAATATATTTCTACAATTTTATTTCAATTTTGTTGTTATACTGTCTATGCTAGTTTTGTTTGTTTGAACTGCCAATGGAGAGTGGCAAAAAGCTAAAATCCAGTCATTAGGAATGAAAATCGATATTTCATTTTTGCATTGCTAAAAATGGCAATTTTGCATCAGAGCTGTAAATTTTATGATAACACTTTGCAGTTTTTCAACACTAAAGCTACCTGAGGAAAAGTTTGTGGGCAGGGGGCATTTTTTTTTTGTAATCTACAGTTACAAAACACTACCTAGTTTTACAAAATACTACCATTGATTTAACTTAGAAATAACTGCTATGTGTTATAGACAGTTGGCATTCAACAACAAAAAAAGAAAAAAAATATGGTTTCACAAAAGAAATGAGTAATGTATTTAACGCAATCCAGACAGTTAGGAAAAACATTTATGAATACATGAACTAGTAACAAAAATGCTCCTTATTATTGCAAAAAAGGAAATTATACTTTAATCTTTTACTTAATGAAGTTTTTTCTCCATTTCAGTTGACCTCGGTAGAAAATTTACTTTCAGAAAGGAAGCAGGTTTTAGCAGTAGTTTTTAGCAGTTTTGCAGCATTTGTGTTCAAGCAAATTTAAAAATTGATTGATGGATACTATCAATAACTAAAACTTAAATATATGTAAAATATGAGAAAATAAAAGTTTAAATGTTTCATATATAGTAGGGTCTGGTGGGGTAAAGTGGTCATAAAATCATAGGTTTTCAACTTATGTGAATAATAGATACAATAAATTCTTTAAACATTTAAACTTTTTTAGTTTTTATTTTACATTGCATTATTAAAGAACACAGTACACTGAGTTTTAGGAAAATATTGATTTAAGTAGTTTGATGACACTTTCTTTTCCCTTTGTATTTATGACCACTTTACCCCATGGGGTGGGGGAAAGTGGTCATAGCATGGGGGTAAAGTGGTCATAGTTAAAAATAGATGCAAAACCATTACAAACAACCCTAATATTTGTATATTTCTGTTATTTTTATGATTACAAGTATATGCACAAGCATATGTGTGTATACACGAGTATATACGTGTCGTGTAAACATTAGTAAACACATTCATATCTGAGTAGATACATGTATGCATCAGATACATGCATGCACGAGCCTACTCAAGTATATACGTGTATACACTAGTATATAAGCATGTATACGTGATTACCTACAGGAGTGTATACGTGTCTAGTGGCGTAGCTAGACCCGACTTTCGGGGGGGGGGGGGTTACTTCTTATATATATATATATATATATATATATATAATTGCTTGGAATTTTTTCCTTTTCTTCTTTTTTTTCTTTCTCTTCTCTCTTCTTTTTCTCTTTTTTTTTTTTTTTTTTTGAGACTAACTTTTCGGGGGGGGTTTTGTCCCCAAAACCCCCCCCTTAGCTACGCCCCTAGTGTCTACACTAGTATATAAGCATGTATACGTGATTACCTACAGGAGTGTATACGTGTCTACACGAGTATATAGGTGTCACGTGTACGTACGGGTATATACGAGTGTAAACGAACATCATATGCGTGTATGCACTTGTATCTCGAGTACATACGTGCATACCTGAGTATATACGTGAACAGTAGACGCATACACGCATATATAAGTGTACATAAACACATATACAAGTATACACGAGTTAATTCGTGGATATATCCAGTGCGTGTTTGTACGAGTCTACTCACATATATATATTTATATATATATATATATATATATATTGTAAAGCACGAGTATATATGTATGTATATGTGCAAACACGATTATATACCTGTACAGATGTATATACGTACATTTACATGCATACATCAGTACATGTATGTGTACACAAGTTTTTAAGCTGATATACATGTATACCTACAGAATGAATCCAAGCTCTTGGGTAAAAATCTAAGGAGTTTGAGAGGGGAGAATTAAAAGCAAAGAATTATAAGGAACTTACGTTAGCTGACGCGCTACATGTACACAAAGCCAGAAACTGATGAATGCAAACAAATCGCAATTTTGTTACACAAAGATGATTTTACCCAACATTTTAGTTTTTAAGAAATATTTAGAGCAGTTGTTAAAAGTTACGGCTTGTAGTCGCAACAAAGGCGCAGCGACAGATGAACTTTTTCAAAAGTCTCGTTATTGCAACAGAAAGTGCTTTGTGATTGCAAAGCACATGTATTATACCTGCAGGTCGCAAATTTCATCAATCGCATTAAAACTTTTTTGAGACCTAAAATGTTGTGTAAAATTTTCTGTGTGTAATATAAATTTGTGACCTGTTTTGCATCCATCAGTTTCTGGCTTTGCGTGCATGTAGCGCGTCAGCATTGTGTTTGTGATCATATGTTCCTTATGATTCTTGCTTCTTATCCTCTCCTCTAACACATTTCAATAATTTGCCCAAAAGTTTAAACTCACCCTGTTTACTTGTATATCATATGCTTGTATGTAAGTGTTTACTCTAGTACGTACGCGTATATTTGTGTCTACTTGAGTATATAAGTGTTTATATATATATATATATATATACGAGTATAAGTGAGTATATACATGTATAGTCGAATGTATATCTGTATAGATTAAAAATACTTGCAGATACCCATATATGTATGCAATTTTTAGCAATATTTTTATTTATAAACTCTTAGTTTTATAGTTAGAACATTATTTTTGGGGAACAAGGGAAAAATTTCACCCCTTTTCTGTGTATTTGAGACTTCTTTTTTTTACTTACTATATATATAAAATAAACAAGCCAAATTCCAAATATTAAACAAATTATATAAAAATAATGATGATAAAAAGGAAAATTGCAAATAGCTATTAAATAGAAAAAGATAAAGTATGAATCCAGAGCTCATCAGCCATGGAGGATTCATTAAATAGGGTCAAAAGACCAAAATTTTTTTAACTATGAACTAAAAGAGAATGTTTAAGCTCCAGTGCATGCAATATAGAGTAACATTGGGCAAATGCACCACATGCTAAACTGTAAACAATTAATAAGAGCTCAAACCTAAAACTAAAAGCAGGGGGTTTCGCCTCAACTAATTAGAAAAACAAGTTCCGATAATTAGCCATCCACTTGTTTTCCAAATTAGTCGAGGCGGAACCCCCTGCTTTTAGTTTTAGGTTTGAGCTCTTGTTTATTGTTTATAGTTTAGCATGTGGTGCATTTGCCCAATGTTACTCTATATTGCATGTACTAGAGCTTAAACATTCTCTTTTAGTTCATAGTTAAAAAAATTTTGGTCTTTTGACCCTATTTAATGAATCCTCCATGGCTGATGAGCTCTGGATTCATACTTTATCTTTTCCTATTTAATAGCTATTTGAAATTTTCCTTTTTATCATCATTATTTTTATATAATTTGTTTAATATTTGGAATTTGGCTTGCTTATTTTATATTTACTTGGCTTTTTAGTTTTGCTGCGTTGCGCATCTATGGGCTTTTGGTGTGGACTTTTTAATATTTTTCACTTTTATTATATGTATCTATATCTATCTATCTATCTATATCTATATATATATATATATATATATATATATATATATATATATATATATATATATATATATATATACACACACACAGTGTCTCAAAAAGGAAATGATTTTTATTTTTTGTATCTCAAACTTTGGTTACGTTGAATATTTTTCTAGGCTCCTAGTACTTCAAGATATTGATAGTCAAATGTGCGTACAGTGGGACCCGGATTTCGCAAATTCATCCGGACCGAAATTTTTATACCTTAAATCGGGGTTATTCGTAATATCGTGGTGTGAAATTTTCTTTTAAAAATTGCACTTACCTTATCTAAAACCCTACTAAGCAACTGCGAAAAAATATCCATAATTAGAAAGTGTACACCTGCTGCATTAGATATGTTTTTACATTTTTCAGGGTATGTAAAGGATTTGAAAAAGTAAGTTTTAATGGGAGTTTCATTTTGGCTTTCTGCATCAGAATCACTATTTGGTAGATGCCCACTCACCCATTAAAAGTGACTGATTCTAAGAAGAGTCTTTTTCTGCTTTGAAGAATATGGACATAACATTTGGAAAACAATCCAATACTTCCTAACAAACAAATAAAAAAAATTCCGCAATTGAAATAATTCGTTAATTCAGGGTTTATTGTTCGGTTATTGCCTTCTTTTTAGTTGGCAAAAAGAAAAATTTGCTAAATCACAAAATTTGTTAAATGGAGGTTCATTAAATCGGAGTCCGACTGTATATAATATGATTACAAACGTACTTTATATGATTACAAACGTACTTTAATGTATCATTTCTTTTATTTTTAAGAATTTGATAAGAAGAATGCGAGACGTCGAAGATGCTGATGTGAATATTTCTCAACTTGTAAGTTTATACTGATATTTTTGCTATTACTTATTATCTTGTTTGCTTATAAATTGCTATATGGTATATGCATGAAATATTTTATTAATATAAAAGATTTTTTGAATTTGCTCATAAGTTAACTATTTAAGAATCTTTAAATAGGTATATTTTTGTCTGATTTTGTTTTGGTTGGAGTTTTTAGCATTTGAATTATAAGTTACAAAATTGGATGTATTTTCAAATTCTAACAGGAGGGGGGGGGGGGTAAGTTTGGGTCAAGATAGCGGTATTTTTGACTCACTGAAGATTTTTCAAAGCAGATAGGATGTTTAGCATCATTGGCGCAATTAAACCAATAGTGATATGAACATGCCTTTTTTTTTTTGCATTGCTCCAATGTGTTCCGAAACAATACCCTTCTCCCCCAAGAGCCCATCACAAAGATTCCTGAGAATGAGATATCACCTAAAAAAAGAGAAAACTACCCATAAAAACATCTCTCCCCATAAAAAAGTTCAATGACGGTCTATGCCCCCCCACCCCCTTCCCCTGGTGGGCATCCCTGCCCTTTACCATTTGACCCCAAAAAGTACTCTTGTCCAAAATTTCCACCTTTTGTAAAGGGAAATTTCCCCATGGTGATAACTTAATATGTTTACATATGTGGAGACTTTACTTTTGTTGGTTTTTCAGCATAATTTGCATTGAGTTCATAACCTTTCCCCTCACCTCCTCCCAGGGAAAATTTTGAAATGACGGTCACTTACTTTTGATAGGTGTCTTTTACATGTAGGCCACTGCCGATATCTTTGAAAATGGTAAAAAGTTGAAAAAAATTAGAATAGGATGAAACCCATTGGAAAAGTAAGAAAATATAAAATAAATAGGAAAAATAATTTATGGGCGATCTGAGTTCGGCAAGAGAGGATGGGGGGGGGGTTAAGGCGGGAAAACAGTTTATCATAATTTTCGGCAAAACTACAAGTCTTATCAAAAAAAGTAAATGACAGAAAGTAGAGATTCCAATGAAAAAACACGCTCCGATTTTTAAAAAAAATCAGATATTTTGACGTGAGATTTTTTGATTGAAAATTACAATGCTTTTTTTTATTAAACCAAAAATAGAAGAGAAAATAAATATTTTGAATAAAAAAATTGCATTGTATTTGAGAAATAAAAAGGTAACTTTTCACCAAGTTTCGTGAAACAAATCATTTTTTTATGGGAGATAAAAATAAAAAACAAATAAGTTGGTTTTTTGAATATTTTGCATAAATTTTAAAGTTATGTAAAAAAAGTGCAAATACAAAAGTTGAAGTTCTTTTTATTGCCAACAACTTTGTCATTTACTTTTTACGATAGGACTTTTAGTTTTGCCGAAAATCAGGATAAATCGGTTTCCCCCCTTCAGCCCCCCCTCCTCCCCCCTTCTCGAACTCAGATCGCCCGTCAATTATTTTTTCTATTAATTTTATTATGTTTTCTTACTTTTCCAATGGGTTTCATCCTGTTCTAATTTTTTTTGGTCTCAAAGGTGTTTGGCACTGGCGTATTAGAGCAGTTGTGCCCAACTTTTTTTTGCTCGAGGGCCGCACCTCATAGGGAGATAAATCTCATGGGATAGAACATTTATAAATTTAAACTATATTTTAATATATTTTTATAGATAACATGGGAAAATAGAAAATGAAACAAAATTTCAATTCAAGAGATTCATCATTATTACATGCTTACTTTATTGACACAAAGTTTCTATCTATTTTTTAGAAACAAATTTGTAACCTTTTGGCTTCAAATTTAAAACAACCATTCTTAATACTGAATGGAAGCCTCTGTTGTCTTTGAAGGCTCTGGAATGTATTTTTCGATTTGTTTCATTAATCATAACAATGGGCCACATGAATCAGCTTCTCGTTCCACATCGGTCACCCAGGCCATAGGTCTCCACTGATTTAGCATGAATTTGCGTCATAAATATTAATATTCCACAATAAAGGTTATTCTGGTAATTATTTGGATAATAAATTATAACTGCTCCTTATATTCACAACTAAAAATGGGATTTTTTTTTTTAGTCACAAAACTCCCATTTTGGAACTAAAAATTCTTTAAAATATTCCCCCTATTGTAATTGTTTGACTATTAACCTTAAAAATAAAAAAGAAAATAAATGAGGTAGATAAATTACTAAAATCTCTCAGTAATTATTTCTTTGGAATAGTGTCTTAAAAAATGATATAAAAGGCATTGACTGTGGGGCAATTTTTTTTTTATCAATCTCTGCATCTGCATTCAGTTATTTAGGTAATACAAGACAGATTTTTGTCATAAAGAGAAAAATCGCATTTAAAGGCTACGGCAGGAAATTTTTTTTTCTTCCCAAAGCAATCTTTTTTCACAGATTATGCTGGAAAGAAACCTTCATTCCATATTGCTTGGACTAAAAGTCAGTGAAAATTTGTTTTCTTTAAAATGTTTAAAACTAGTACCTTTTTCATCAACTAGGGGGCTTTTCCCCCTGCTCTCCAACGACGCTCACCAACCTCCGAAGATTGTTTCGCAATCTTATTTGATTTGCAGAGATTTAAATCGTCAATTAGAAAGAAACAGATTAAAAACACACTATGAGTTCCCTTTGGAACAAAAAGCACCCCTTTCTTGGGTTTCAAAATAACCTGTACCAACTTTTACTTAAATGTCAGCTAAGCCTAAAAAAATTCGATCTAAAAACGCAAATAACTACTTCTGTAATTAAGTTACAGCATTGAAACAAAATGCATAGAATGGGCAAAATTCCACCCTTTCCAATGATTTTATAATATTAATATGTGCAAGTATTTTTCACCCCTTTAATAGGCAATTTACACAAAATTTGAACTTAAAAACTTAATTGTAAAAAAACTAAGCCAAAAATTAAAAAACAAAACCCCAAATGCAAACCACCGGGGCTCAAAGTAATTTTGTACGAAATTTCATGGCTATAGATACTATGGGATCTCCTGGACGCAGGCCCGTCACTTACTTTTTTTTTTTTTTAAATATAAGGAGATAAAGCCCAACTGAAGAATTTCAAACATCATTCAAAGAACCCAAGACCTCGGTTGAAGACACAAGTTCTTGGGGGAAAGGCGCTTCAGGACTGCCAACTATTGCACATTTGGTATAAAAACTACTGTCTGGTGTTTTTAATCCTTAATCCCTTCTCATGGTGGTAGAGGGCTAAGGATGGGGGGGGGGGGGTAAATAAAATTTGCTAGCTAAAAGACTACACATAAACACTTGAAACTGTACATATTTTTCATTAATACTACCCACTACTGTCTGAAAAGGGTTGGTAGCCCTGCCCTAGCTTTGACAGCCCTTCATTTGTTGTACTAATGTATTTATTTTATTATTATTATTATTATTTGCACTTAGTTTTTAAAAGGGGAACAAATCTATTTTGTTCTATGTGATGAGTAATTTTGAAGTTGAACCAGTTGTTAAAATATATTTTGTTTTTCCTTTTTAAAACTCATTTTGGAATTTAAACCTTGAATGCATGATTTTTAAAAAACACTTTTTAAACTTCTGTTCAAATTTATTGTTAAATAATCACTTGGCAGCATTGTGCTTAAACTGAAAAAAGCAACAAATAATTTATAATCAAATGTCCCAAAGCATAGCAATAGAAGTTGTAGAAATGCCTTACTGTTTAAGTAACAGTCAAACTATTCTCCATAGAGTTAAAATAGGTAGGCATTTTCAAGCACACTAAACTAAAAAAAAGTCTTACATTTGTGAATGACAAAGTAAAAAAAGATGAAATCTATTTTTGTTTTCCATTAGATTGGTGTATTTAGAAGTTTGAAATGGATTTAATTGCATCTTCAGAAAAAATTTTCCTGGTTTTTGCCAACTACGGAGTTTCAATTTCTTATAGTTGGGTAAGTTGCCAAATGGCAACACAATGCATTCAAGGGTTAAATCTTT
Organism: Uloborus diversus; assembly: GCF_026930045.1. Classification (NCBI taxonomy): domain Eukaryota; kingdom Metazoa; phylum Arthropoda; class Arachnida; order Araneae; family Uloboridae; genus Uloborus; species Uloborus diversus. The sequence goes on along the minus strand of NC_072739.1, from coordinate 53,989,785 downwards.
TAAAAATGGTGAAGACCGTTTTTGTGTCCTAGTAGGTCATTATGAATTTATGAATTACTTTTCAAAAATTGTGTGTTCATGTCTACTAACATAAATCATGCAAAAAGTATTATTTTTTTCTGTTCCATTTTCTTTTCTAAAATTTTAAAATTCCTTTTAAAATATTTTATATTGTTCTTTGTTGCATAGCTGTAAAAACACAAGGATTATTGCTATGATTAACCAGTATTTTTTTTCTTTTTTTGTGCTTTTAGAACCTAGTAGATTTAGCTGGATCTGAAAGAGTTAATCAAGCTGGAACAACAGGAGCACGTTTTAAGGAGAGTGTTTATATCAACAAGTCATTATCTATGCTGACCACAGTTATCAGTCAATTAAGTGAACAGCAGGAGTAAGTATCTTAGTCAGGGTTTGCAAACTGGGCCCTGCCCAAAATAACTCCCCTGGATTTTTTCGGTTAAGCCCACTTGAAAAGTCCACTTTTTCGTTAAAGTGGCCTTTTGCAGAATTTACTGCATATTGAAAACATTTATTAAAAAAAAAATAATAACCATGCATTAATTAGTTACCAGTCATAAATTCTATACTAAATGAAGTAAATGTATTAGACCCCCTCCCTCCTAATAGTGTAGAATTGTTTTTGGTAGCCAATGGCTACTAATGCCTAAAACTTGGGTAGTTAAAAAGTTTTTTGTAGCTTCATTGAAACTCATTGGCTCCTCCAAGCGACTATTAAGTTGGTGATATAAAAAGATGTTTTCATTGTGAATTTTTTACTCTATAAAGAATATCTACATGCGTGCTCAAAGGTTGTACATATTTGAAAAAATTACTGATAAGTAAGATTTATAATTTAATGTCACTTTTATGAAAGAAATCAAAAGGATGAAGTCAAAAACGATCCAATGCATTTTTTTAAAAAAAGAATTAAGGGTTCATTTGCATACGTTTTGATTAAGTTAAACAAAATTTGATATTAAATGTTCTTCCACAAAATTTTGCAGCATTGAGCGATCAACTTTGATTGACATCTTTCAACATAAGTTTGTAACTTACACATAGGTGGATTTAGGACTGAGTTCCTGGGGGGACAGGATATTTTTTTAGCAACATTTTTATTGCCCCCCACTCCTATGTTTTTGTCTGTTTCCTGTGATGCATAAGTCCATGCTTTACTTTTTTGTGTGTTGTTTTCATTAATGTGCTTTCATGCTGTCCTTTTTGAATTGACCTTAAAAGAGGGAGCTGGTATCAAGAGAGTGATGCAGGGCTCCCTTTTAAGTGGGAAATAGAATATAATTTCAGGGGGCCGGAGGTTTCTCCCCCGGAGGGAATTTTGTAAAATCGATATAAAATTCTGCATTTTGAAGCCTTATAGAGATTAATTGGATAGACATAGAAATTGATAACTAGATTATACAGTTGTACAGTATTGTTCAAACTTTGTAAGAAACAGCCATTTTGAGTTTGAAAGAAACAATAAACTAGATTTCTCATTACAACAACCTTTTTTTAATTATAAGTAGTGCAGAAAACGAAAAGGAATAGAGGTAGTGTGTCATTTTTTTTCCTAGCTAAACAGATAACAATATGCAGTAGAAGTAATTGGAGCCTACTTTGCTTAGGATTTTCAAAGACTTATCTAATTATTTTCAAGGACTCTAGAATAAATAAAATTATTTAACGCACTTCATTTGTACTTTCCAGTCTTTGGTATTTTAGTACTTGATTGTAAATTTTTGCAGTCCTGTTCTAACTTTGGGAGAAATAGCTATTTTAACTTTAAAAGAAAAAAGAAACTATAGATTTCTCATGACAACAACTTTTCTTCAGTTGCAAGTGGGGCAGAAAACGAAAAGAAATAGAAGTAGTGTGTATTTTTTTCCCGTGCTAAACAAATAGACAATATGCAGAAGAAGTAAGATAAAAGCAATCAATACAAAACAATTTCCAAAATACTGCATTTGGGATTGAATAAATAGCAAGATATGAAACATGTGAGTCACAAACATTTATTTCAAATAATATGTTACAAACGTGAGAGCCATGATTTTTACATTTTTAATACAGGATGTGGCAAGGAGCTGAATTTGACATATGTTGGCATTCCTCCCCCTCTACCATTTGTTAGAAATTTTAGAGAATTTGTTAGAATTTGAGGTTTGTAGCCACTCGTTTCCAAATATTCAAGGTTTCCAAGCACTTAAAAATAAAATTAGTTTTTTCAAGCAATTTCCATTTTTAAGGAACGAATCATGAATTTCTTTTTTGGGAGTTAGGGACCCACTTCAAAGCAGAGGACCTAAGCAACAGCTTGTTTATCTTATAGCAAATTCGACCCTGTTTGTAATTCACTCTTACCTGTAAATTTTTGTTTAATTTTTTGTAATTTTTACGAAAATTCGTCAGTTTTTACGGTTAAAGGATTTTTAAGATTTTACCAATCTTTGTTAGGTTTTTATAGACTTTTATAAAATTTCAACAAATTTTTCCTAAACTTTTAATGATTCAATTATTTAGATTTCAATACTGACAAGGACTGACTCACTTAAACTTAGATGATTATGACGTACCTTACTTTTTAAACAGTATTTATAAAGTAAGTAAAATTGTACTCTCCTTCTAAGTAAAAAGATTCGTTTAATCAGAACACTCAGATAACTGAAATTTATTCAGTTTGCGATAGTATTTATTCCCTCTCTCTCCCTCTTAAAAAAGAGAGAGAAGGAAAAAAATTTATGTTTTTTAGAATTTTTCAAAAGGCCAATTAATATACTAAGAACATAAATATTATGCAAAAATATACTTTAAATGTGGACACAATTCAAAACCAGTAGATCGTTCTGTTAGCGCGAATGGAGGAGGGGGGAGTTTTTCCCCTTTGCTTTAGGGTTCTAATTTGTTAAAATAATTGTCAATTATTATAAGTGTTGCAGCTTAATGTATAGCTCATTTAGCCTATATTTTCATTCATATACTTGCCCAAATGGTTTTCAGTCCAAAATAGTGAATTTAGGCACATTTTCATCACCCCAGTGACAGCTGTACTATTTGTATTTAATGTTCGTTTTTTTTTTCTTTTCTTTTCTCCCATCAGAAAAGGACATTTGCTTTTCTCTTCATTTTCATTGAACTATTCAAAACAGAAAAAGTCATGATTTTTTTGTTTTAAGATTTTGGAAGATGTGTTGTTACTACATAAAGTCCTCCCAAAACTGGGGGGCATTGCCCCTCTCTGCCCCCCATAAATCTGCCCATGAACTTACATTTTGGCAAAAATAATTAACCAACAATGGTCCCATAACAACTGCAATGAAGTAGAAAAAAATATTTTAACTATCGAAATAAAAAATAAAATAATCATATTTGAGGCAACATGTGATAAAATACTTTCTAATTAGTTGAAATATTTAAAGGATGCAAAGGGATTGCGAATTCAAATATGTCAATCAATTTTTGCTTTAATCTGTGCACGTTGCTTGGAATATTTTCAAAAATGAAACTATTTTTATTTTACACGCAGGAAACTATTAAATTCCATTTCAAGTACTAGAGAGCATTAAAATATAATAAAATTTAGTACAACCTTCAAAATAAATCAAAAAATTTTCGATTGAAAAACAGTGAAATAAAAAGTAATCAAAAGCAAGGCATGTGTTCAATTCAGTAAGAAAATGACTTTCAATAAATTAATTTACTTCATCGATATCCTTATTCTATTAACAGATACTTTGCAAAATAATGGGAAAGGAAAAATCAAAAAGTATTTAGCTTTTTAATTAGTGTCAAATTCTTCAATCTACTGAATTTGCCACCAATTTTAGTAGTGCAATTTTAAGAATTTTTTCCCTATACAATTTTTGATTGATGGAGAGATTAATAGATGGGGTGAGGGATTAGAAGTTTTGTAGAAATATGAAAACGGGTCAATCCATTTGAAATCACCCAAAAAGAGTAAAATTTGTTGCTCAACATTTTTGATTTTCCCGATTCTTTTATCATGGATTACCTATAGGTAGACATTAACAAAACTGCAATTGAAAAAAATTTACTAGCTATATTTTTTATTTGGCAGCCAATTTTAAAATGGCAGTTTGGCAAATTTGACAAAAAACAGAGTTTGCGGAAAATTGTATTGCCAATTCATTTTTAAAGATATCAAAATAATTTAAAAACCAGTGTGTTAAGCATAAAATGTCCTTTTAATAGACCATATTTTTATTTTCCTATCATGCAGGAAAGTCAGTTAAACTCTTTCTCTAAAAATTCGAAAAAAAGTTAACAATCACTAATTTTTGAGAGCGTAAATTTTTAGGAAGGAAAAGAGACTCAGCAATATTATTTTATTTCTGTGTTTGAGTACTCATACTACTACCAACAGCATAAAGTTTAGTCTTTAGAATGAACTAGTTTTTTTTCTACGGCTTTTCAAAAATGTCCAAAAACACGTTAATGCCAATTTTTGTAGGTCAATATCTAAAAAGGGACTGAATGAAAAAAAGTGAAAATTTTATAAAATGTTCTTAATACTAATAAGAATATCTCACAAAAAAATTATGACTGATATTCAACTACGTTTTGAGTTATAGAGTTGTGAATTTCAATAAAAACGTTACCTTTTTAAATACACTCGTGCAATGCTAAAGTAACAACTATAGGCTTAAAATTATTTAAACTGGCAAAGTTAGTTGATGCTTAAGTCAATAAAGTATCAACACATTGTTCATTTCTTCTTTTTTAAAAATACAGGACTGTAGTAGTAGTACTACCGGTAAAATGCTTGAACTTGCTCATATGTTTTATATACTACACTGTCACAAACTATAACACACACTAATGTTTTTCTATATATCTTTATGTAAAACTTGTAACTACTTGGCAGCTGTAATTTTGATTAAAGAGTTAAACAAATATGATATCTCATTGCACAGTTTATCAGTTATGTTGTGTGTTCTTCCAGACATTGTTGTGAGCTCCAATGAAGTAACTTTACGTACTATTTTTTTTGCGGGTACCCAAGCAGTATCATTTTTTGACAGTTGAAAGCAGTTTTTGGTCCAGAAGGATGAAAGAAATGCACCAAAATATCATTGTTACCTTCACTTTTGTCTTCAACTTTTCCAAGCCACCACTTCTCATCGTATATACAGGCAACAAAGTCATTATTTGTGAAAGACGACACATTTGTAAATAATATTGAAGTCTGATGATCATCAAATCTCGAGCCTGTGGAAGTAACAAAGCACCTTATTTCATTGTTACTTAAGGGAACATATCTGTGATAGCCTCTTGTACCTTTCACTGTTAAACAACATTCAAATCTCTCGGTCAGTGTTGTTTCCATTCGCTCAATTTCAGCTGAAGAAACATATACATATTTGATTCCAGTAATGTTGTTCCGACAGTATTTAAACATGTCTTGTGGAGTCAGGATTTGATCTGTATAAGGTCTTTGGAGGGATGCTCGTGTTACTTCTCGCTTTGTTGTTCCGCCAATCCCATCACAAGAGTTCTTCCCATGTGATGAGGCAAAGAAATTCCACTCGGCTTGCACACCATAATCGTTTTTGTGTTGGCAGACATTCACAAAGTTTTTCTTATTTTTGTATTGGCTGCTTGCGCCATCGCTGAAGTACACAACCATTTCAATATTTGGTATAATTTTCTTGATTTCCCTGATGAGGTGCTGTTGAAATGTGTACACAGCAGTTGTATTATGATCGAGGTGGTCGCTAATAACACAAATAGATTTGCAACTCACCGTTCCTTCCTTTTTGTAGTATATTACAAACGGATGAAGACTTGCTTGTGTATTAGTCCAATGAAAACTTTGTATTTCGTCCTGCACTGTGAATGTGAAGTTTTCTGCAAAATCACCAATCACTAAACAGTGGTTATCTTCCAAGTTTTCTTTAGTTTCCCTGAAATGTTTAGCTTGAACTTTTGATATAAAATGATGGGATTTTAAAAGAGTAAGCTTATCAATAAGAGAATGCAGAAACTCTTCACTGGACATTACTTGTGTTATGAGCTCAGCTCTATCGGTTTGCACCCATTGTTTGAAAGCAACTTCATCAGGCAGATTGTCAATTTGATTTTGTAAGAGATCAATCAAGCAGGGTATCTGGTCCAGGACATTTTGAACAGGTGTCAAGCATACATTTTTCATTTTCAATATCACATACCATGAAAGCTATGAGGTCTTTATAATTTAAATTAAGCTTTGCTCCTTCTATCATAAGCTTTGTGTTTTGGTGATGTTTGCAAACACATACACTATGAGTTCCTGATGAACCCGGAAGAACGCACCACTTTGGTCGGAAAGCGCAAAACATAGAGCGACCAATTTTGTGATTTGGATATTTCTGTTTATATATGCTGTAGAGTTCGTTGAGTGAGAGAAGAATTAACCTTTTCTGTTTTTGCACCTTGACATTGTCAATCATAGTTGAAACATATTCCTTTTTACCAGGGCATAAGCGACTATTTTCGTCATCTTCGTAAAACTCTTTAACATAGTTAATAATAGCTTCACTTATTCGGTTGCCCTGTCTTTTTGAAAGATGTGGCAAAATACCTTGATCCTTTACTAGCTGCCTAGTTAACTTTACCATGTATTCAGAAGCACCAAAGTCCTCAACTATTTTTTTCTTTGACCATGAGCTTGGCAGTAGACTAATTATCTTAATTTTATCATCTTTACTAGACACTTTGAATTTTTCTTTTAGTTTAGTAATGAGTGCGTAGTACTCACTAATTGAAGTATCTGTTTCATTTAGACTCTGTGTTTCTAAGTCATTATGGAAAGATTCATCCAATTTTCGCTTGACTGTGCTTGTAATTTTATCAGTTTTTCTTTGCAAAGCTGACAGTCGTTGTTCTGTGTTAAGCTTTGTTATTTTACATAAAGGAGACAATTCCAAAGTTTCACAAATGGATTCCAATTGATACAACGGATTCTCCTCTACTAATTCAAAAGGGCCAGGAAGAAATTCAGGATCATCCTCAGCATTATTTTTTTCATCTTCGAGCAGTTTTTCTACAAAAATTTTTGATGCGCAAGTTGAACATATAGCTTGTCCAGGAATTAGTTCAATGTTCATATTTTTACTTTTGGAAAGGTGTTCTATTAGTATTTTACGCAAACCGTTTTTGATTGGCCTTTTGTGGCTACCAAATGGGTCACAGCATTTTTTCCCAAAAATGTGGTTGTACTTGTGTAAATATTTATCTCTGTGGTAATGACAAATATTAGTAATTTCATTTGAAATTCTTAATTTTAGCAAACATTGTTCTTCAGATGGCAAGTCACATACCTTGATCAACTCTTTAGGTACTTCTTTGTTGTAGTGTTGTTTATGACACTGTTCACTTATTAGTTCACCCACAAAACAACTCATACCGAATACTTAAACAATCAATTAAATTCTTGAAAGCTAATATTAGGTGGATTTAAAAAAGCACAGTAATGCAAACAGAAAAATACAATTCCAAAACTACACTCTAAAGCAGGACATGTTCACTAGTCAAATAACTATCACCAACTGAACCTCATCCATACCAAAGCATGTCACCTTGGAGTCTAGACTTGTGAGCACCAGAAAAGATCTTGACTGTACAAGCAGTTGCAGACTACTTTTTTTTTTTTTTTGCCTCTCTTACACCAATAGATTTAAACCCCAAAAACCATAAAAAATAAACAAGAAAAACAAAGATTGGCAAATGAATGCTTGAGTCAGATTTACTGAACAAGTAAATAACCAAAAAAGAGAGAAGAAAGTGAAAAATCCATGCTTTTGACAACAGTATCTTTCGAATTCTTCCATGGCAAAAATAGCCATTATTTCTTTCCTTTTTTTTTCATCTGTTCTTTGATATACCAGTAAAAGCAAGAAAATTTAATTTAAACTAGAGTATATAAATAATTTTATCCCATGTCATTATTATGTTTTCATGATAGAACGATTTTTATTAAAAGAAATATAAACTTTTTAAAATGCTAGAATTGCTCAAGAATATTTAATTGGATACGTTAGATAATATGAAAGAAATCAGTGTTGATGGTGGATTCTACTAAAATCAGATCATCTATTACAAGGCTCTTGTTTAGATCATTACCTGCATTTAAAGATAAATTTAAAAAAAAAAGAAAGAGAAGAAAACCACACAACACTTCACAGAATTAAAATTTTTCTTCCCAGCTGCTGTGGTGAATATTAGCTTAAGATGCTTTATGGGCGAGTTGTTGTTTATATTAACAAATGTTTTTGGCAGTATTATATATTATAACTTAAGCTGCATTTAAATATAAACTAAGTAAATTATTTTTAAAACTCTAAATAATAATTTATTGACTTAAGCATCAACTAACTTTGCCACTTTAAATAATTTTAAGCCTATAGTTGTTACTTTAGCATTGCACGAGTGTATTTAAAACGGTAGCGTTTTTATTGAAATTCACAGCTCTATAACTCAAAACGTAGTTGAATATCAGTCATAATTTTTTTGTGAGACATTCTTATTAGTATTAAGAACATTTTATAAAATTTTCACTTTTTTTCATTCAGTCCCTTTTCAGATATTGACCTACGAAAATTGGCATTAACGTGTTTTTGGCCATTTTTGAAAAGCCGTAGAAAAAAAACTAGTTCATTCTAAAGACTAAAACTTATGCTGTTGGTAGTACTATGAGTACTCAAACACAGAAATAAAATAATATTGCTGAGTCTATTTTCCTTCCTAAAAATTTACGGTCTCAAAAATTAGTGATTGTTAACTTTTTTCCGATTTTTTAGAGAAAGCGTTTAACTGACTTTCCTGCATGATAGGAAAATAAAAATATGGTCTATTTAAAGGTCATTTTATGCTTAACACACTGGCTTTTAAATTATTTTGATATCTTTAAAAATGAATTGGCAATACAATTTTCCGCAAACTCTGTTTTTTGTCAAATTTGCCAAATTGCCATTTTAAAAATGGCTGCCAAATAAAAAATATGGCTAGTAAATTTTTTTCAATTGCAGTTTTGTTAATGTCTACACATAGGTAATCCATGATAAAAGAATCGGCAAAATTAAAAATGTTGAGCAACACCGACTGGGTGATTTGAAATGGATTGACCCAAACTTCAGTTTGAATATTTCAAAAAGCGGCGTGAATGGCAAATTAAATGCAGTTTTTTGAAGCAGAAAATGAAAATCCTGACTTGGGAGATGATTGCTACTATCCAGGGCTAGATTAATTCATGGGTACATGGAGCGCGGGCCCAGGACACCAAATCTATAACTCAAGCTGTTAAAAAATGGGGCAAATTCAAATTGTACCATAGCAAAAGCAAATATTAAGAAAAGCAATATTTTAACCAAATATTTCAGAAAAAGAATCTGCATAAAATTTCAACCTCTTTCACAAGTCCCAAAGCTACTCCACGCTTAATGTTATATTTTATTGCATTTTAAACATTATATAACAGACTAGCAGTACCCGCCCGGCGATGCCCGTGCCAAGAATTTAAAGGAATTCCGTTGTGTAAAAAAATCCACTCCTCTCTCCTCCCCCTCTATATAAAATAATCATTTTTCAAAAAAACCTTTTAAAGTATCTTTAAAATTTGAAACTATTCGCAAAAACATTTTAAAAGATTTACAGAAGCTTTAAAATTCCAAATAATCGTCCGACTGTATAGTTCATCATTCAACGTGCCAAGGTTCTACGGTACCATTACATTACTCTATAGCGAATGAAGTGGTTTTTATCTGCAATTTGAAATGTTTCAACAAATAACCAAAAAAGATATCAAATAGTATCCTTCAGATGTAAAATAATTCTGCAACTGTATTGCTTGTCGCCTAACTCGGCAAGCGACCATGCTACCGTAACCCAGCTCTTAGGGAGCAAAGCAAACTCTGATTGATTAACCATCCCATCTAACGAAAAAAGAAAAAAAATCCCGTGGGACATTCGAAAATTGTCGTCGGGAAAAAGAAGAAGAAAAAGTCGTATTTCATTTGGTTAAAAACAAATCAAACATTTCTTTGGAATTCAAAACAATTCGCCAAAATATTGAATTACATTTACAGTTAACAAATAAAAAACTTTGTGCTAAAAATTAAAATAATTAGTTATCCATCATTGTGCTTCATAATTTTGGGTAACTAATTATTTTACATTTACAGTTGCTTTAAAACTTTAAATAATTTTCCAACTATTGTTATCGCCTAATTTGCCAAAGGACCGGGATACCGGAACCCAGCATTTTTGCGAGTGAAGTGGATATGTATGTATATATATATATATATATATATATATATATATATATATATATATATATATATATATATATATTTGCAATTGAAAAAGCTTCGCGAAATAAACGAAAAAGACGTCAAATTACACTAACAGTAGGTTTCAAAAGTAAAAAATTCCCCAAATCTATTGTTTATCGCTAAACTCGCCAAGTGACTCCACTGCCGTAACTCAACCGATTAACGAGTGATGCAAACTCTGATCGATTAGCAACATGATCAAAGAAAAAAGTTCCTTGATTAAAAGGAATCCCCCCTCCTCCTCTGATCTAAAATAATCAATTTATTTTACTAAAATGCGTAAACAGCCTTTAAATAGCTGAAAACAAAAATTTTCAATTTTAATATTTCGCCAAATAAACAAAATATACATCAAAATTACATTAACAGTAGCTTTTAAATTGTAAAAAAATCCCGCGATTCTATTGCTCATGGCCAAATTCGCCAAGCTATGGCACTACAGTAACCCACTCAATTAGCGAGTGAAGCGAACTCCGACCAATTAGCGATCCAATGTTTTTTACGAAAACGTTCAAACAAAAATTACCCAGCAGAAAAACAACGTAATTAAAAAACACAGTACATCTACTACGAAAAGGAAATCTTGTACCCCGTAAAATGTAAGAAAATTTGAAAAATAATGCTTACATCGTCATCATGTCTGCTCCATCTTTTCTAATTTCTATTTTAATGGAACGTTCGCATTTATTTATGACTTGATTTATTCATTTGGCAAATAATTTTACATGTTAATGGATCATTTAAAGTCTATTTGGAAAATTGCTGGGGATTTTCATTTGGCGGACTTTTTACTTTAAATGGCTTGGTTTAATTATTTATAAAATTACATTTCATTTTATTAGTTTTGTTTGAATTCTTGTTTTTTGTTCAAATTAAAAAAAAAAAGCACTGACACAATCACGCATGGTTTCACCAAATAAGTAGTTTCTACGTAGATATAATTAAACATGCTAACAAAATAAGCTAAACAAAAACAATCGCCAAGATTAATAATGAGCCGTAAAGTACCTATAACGGAAAAAAAAACGTGTCTCCGGAAAAAAGGTAACAGTTTTTAAAGAGAGTTGACGGCTCTTTAAAATCTCGTCTGCAATAGTTTCGAAAATATTCATCAGAATGGATCTAAGAGCATAAAAAACAACTTTCAAATAAGAGAAATATTCCTCGTATCGCCATTAAAATAAAATATATCATTCACCCTTAAAAATAATGTTAACAAAACCAGTAAGAGTCAGATTTTTTAAAAAGACTACACATCCATCAAAATTGTACATGAAAACATTGACTTGCGAAAACCTATTCAAAAGGTAATATATTTTAAATGCCCTGCTACAGACAAAGCCCCAATGTGTTAAAAACCAATTGCAAGGAATTTTATTTCTTGATACTCAAGCAAGAAATGACAACAAATAATAAATACTGTTCAGCTTTTCTTCAAGCTAAAATTAATCTCGCTCAAAAAATGGAGGAAGAAATTTCTTTTTGAAATAAATTTTTACTTCAAATGCTTACAACTTTTTTTGTAGTCATTTTTCGATGTCCGCGGTTCTAGTTCTTGCGGATATTTTCGAAATGATTATTTTTTACGGGCTTTCCAACAGTACAAAAACCGAAAAAATCGGGCCATTTTTTGGCATAGACGTATGTTCAAGTGGACATAAAATTGAGTTTTTAATTAATATCTCCGTTAATTAGCATCCTTCGTGGATGAGGCTCATATATTCGTAACCCTTGTAAAATTTTGAATTTTTTAATATCTGGTTCGACCCTGAACTCGAGTCCATTCTTGAGAATTTTGCATATGAGTGCAGAACGTTCCCTATCCCATTTCACCCCCTTAAAATTAAAATTTTGAAAAATCCTTTCTTAACACGCACTTACATCATAATATGAACCAATGTTCCAAATTTCAGCTTTCTAGCCTCAGTAGGTTTGGCTGTGCGTTGATTGTCAGTCAGGACAAGCTACTTTATATATACAGATATCTTTGATATTTGTGTCCTATTGCTTCAAGGCATATGTTTGACGACATCACATATTATAATGTTTTAGTAATTTATAATGCAATGTAAAACATTGCTACATTTAGCGAGAAGTTTGAAGAAAATATTTTATTAATATTTAGTATAAGTGAGGGGAGGTGGTGGGGGGAGGGAGCACCAAAGGAAGTTCGTACCCAGTATCCTCAAAAGTCTTAGTTGTGCCCTGCTATTGGCAATGCCTTAGACATAATACAGCAGGAGAGGGAATTTTATTTAAATGCTGAAAGATTTTCGCAAAATAAGTACAATTCTACAGAAAAAACACTTGATTCATTGCAAGTCGCTATGTCATGAGAAAAGATTGGCGAAATCAGAAAATGATACTACCGTAGAGATGCCTGCACAGAAACAAGGCCACACCAAGCCTGATCGCCGCCGTTGTGCAAATGTCTTTTGAGCGCCTTTATGCCCTGGTGTTCGAGGAAAATATAGTTAACTCCTGGAGAGAGGTTTTGTAGACAAATATAAAATGGAAAAAAATAAGTTTGCCATTTAATTTATACAAAAAATAATGTGTGAATATTTAATTTCGTAATATGGCATACGTCTTTACTTCACATCTCGAAATTATTCAGTTTAGCAGCTCCTCTGATATGCTATGATGCTTTTTGGAAGAAGAAAATATTTTTATCAAAGTCAAAGCCACTTTGAGTATCTATCTTATCTGTAAGTGATGAATAATTAATAAAACTTTTATGTCTGTCAAAACATGACAACATTAGCAGTGGAGCAACTAGAAAATCGTTTTAGGGGGGCACACATTGAAAAAAAAAAAAAAAAAACAACAGATTAAAATATATTAATTATTATAATTTAAAATATATTTTGGCATCTTGAATTCAAATTATGTTTTTCACAATCACGAGCGTGTGTGTGTATGAATGCGCATGTGTGTTTGTGTAGGCGCATGTGTGTGGGTGCGTGTGTATGTGTGTATATACGTGTGTGCGGGTTGTGTATGCAGTGCTGTCTGTGTGTACGCACGTGTGTGTGTGTATGTAGGCATATGTGTTTGTGTCTGTGCGCAGGCATGAGTGTGTATGAGTGTATGTGTGTAGGATATGGACGCAACCTGGAGATGGTTTTCGCAAGAGGAACAGCATCGTGAGGCCGGTCGACGCGACGGTGGTGCTGGCAGAGGGTGCTGGTGGGGAAATAAAATGATAGCACATCAAAACAGTCAAGTGATAACAATAAGCAATCGTGATTGCTCAAAAAAAAATCTCCTTTAATAAGACTAGTCTGGGCGTTCTCACCGGAATTTTTTTTAAATTTGTAGCTTGAAAAAAGCAATTTTAAACTCATTGGTGGTGTAGTGAGGAAAAAAGGTGCAAGGCGGAAGGCTCTGTGCGGAAATTTACAGAAGTTGAAGCCTTAAAACGTGATTGTATAGATCATATTTATTAAGGTTAGAATACAGAATGGAACTCTAGGATTCTACCTGATCGTTTTGTTTTTAATTTCGAAAAATAGATAGAAATCAATTACTTTTCTCCCCTCCAATTTTTTGAAATTGAACTTCCAAAAATGCAATTATAGACAACTTTGAAGATTTTTACAAAACGGGAATTCTGGAGCTCCACCCTGAATTTTTTTTCAAAATTAAAGTCCTGAAAACCTGAGCAGGATTCTATGATATTAGGAGAAGTGGTTCAGACGCTATTCTAACTAAATTTTTCATAAGTCAAGTTTGAAAAATCTAATTTTTGATGATTTTTAAGGAAAGAGGTTCGAAGGCACTTGCCCGAATATTTTCTGAAATTGAAGTCTTAAAAACGTGATTAAATTGGTAACATTAGGGCCAACAACCTTTGGAAATTGAAGCTCTAAAAACGCAATTTTAAGTGATTTTCGAACGGATTTTCAAGTGATGTTTCGTATTCTGGAAACGAAATTTGAGACGCTCCGTAATGCTTTTGGCGGGGGAGGGGGGAGATTCGGTAGAGATGCATTTTGAAAACTTTCTTATTTTCAGGCAAACTAGAAAAAAAAGAAATAGGACGGAGCTGGAGTAGCTGACCAATTAGTAGAAACTAAAGTTTTACCCCAACATCATTATTTTTTCCTTATTAAAATCCGCCCTCTGGTTGCGCCATGGAACAGGAGGGTACTGATTGTGTTTCTAAATTAAAGAATAATAATTGCAGAGGATATTCTCCGCTTTAAAATCTGAAACTGAAACTTGCCGTTAAAAGGAATACTTCTAACTTACGAAATCGTTAAAAAGACATTGAATTTAATATGCATAACAAACACATTGTCCAAGGATCTTTCTTTTATTTAATACACAAATAGAAGAATGTGGTGGAGGAATTCAGTAATTATGGTCAAGTCTTTACTTTTTGGAACTAAAAAGTTATCTAAACTATTTGTTAGGCATAAATACCTGTTAATAACAACAGTAAATAATCTTATCTCATCACCTCACAACACCAATAGTAAAAGAATGTTTTTCCTTACATATAATGTATTACCAATCATTCTGCATGACTGGGGTAAAAGATTCTTATCAGCACACATTCACGTTGGTCGAATCGACCGAATGTTTGTATTACTTTCGTTCACCTTTGGCGGGAACTCCGTTGTGAATGACGTCATAGGATGCTTCTAGAAGGAATCTGATGGCACGTGTGCTTAACGATAGCAGTGATGTGTCCGTTCACATGACTCGGATATGCTAATGACCCGGGGGATATTTAAACTGCTTGCGGCTTATGTTCGCTCTCTTTGATCATCTCTCGTCGTTGTAGGCGGTTGCTCGATCGGCATTCGAACTTGCTTGTTCGTGCCGCTCGCCCTTTATTAGAAATAATGAGCTGGAATTAGCTTATTTCCCAATGGGTTTACTTCATCGAAATTTTTAGTCAATAGTCATGCAGTTTGCATTGCAGTGTTAGTTATCTCATGCAAAAGTAGCATGTGGAGAGGTTATGTTGTTAGTATTTATTTTTATCATTTACAGTGTGTTTTCAACTATTTACATTATTGTTTAAATAAACTTCATGCAAGTTAGAAGTAGTTTGTTAAGTCTTATTTCCGAACTCACTCTGCTAGTATCAAAGAAACATTGGGGAGATATTATTAGATTAGAAATTCTCCCCAACACTATTGTTTACAATATATGCATATTACGCTAGAATAAATAATATGCATATGTGCTTACTATATTTTTTAATATATGATAACATGATGCAGTGGAGTTATCACGAACAGTAGTTAAAAATCACAAAAAGATATATTGTCCGAATTATAATATATTAACCGCAAGAACCAAAATCGGGAGTAGCAAATTTCTTGCGCTGCTTCGTATGCTCAACCTTGTGAAATTATAGGCATACCGAAATAACATTCATGGCTCCACATACCGTCGCCTCAGAGCAACAGTAAGATATCTAATCCCAGAAATAACGCTAAGATATCTTAGTCTTGCTCTAAGGCGACGATATGAAGAAAAATGCTAATGTATGCACTAATTAGCATCATTTGTTTTCAGTGTAAAAGATTTTGCTTTTAAATAGCATATTCAGACACAACAAGGCAATTTTTGTTTTTCCTTATAGATAGGCAGCACGGAGGATTGTTTGTTTTAATGAGCAGTATAATTTCACAGGTACTTTTATAGATATAATGAAAAGTTCAATTTTATTTTTTCGGTTGGATATTTTTTCCCCCATTTGGAGCATTTTTGATTGGTAGAGCTCAGCGCCTTTTTGACTCTGGCGCCGCACGACATTGCACATAGGGACGGCGCGGCCCTGCGCATAATGTTTTTTTTTGATACAACATTACATATTTATCTCAGTATGGTTGATTTGCTATGATCTCTTATAGCCAATTACTGCAGTACTTTCAATTGCCTGTGGCCATTGACAACAAAGTTTTGGTTGCTATTTGAATATTTTGGTAGCCAATTGACAAGTGACTGCTGCTCATTTGCTCCTTTATCCCCCTCCCTTTCATTTAGTTTTAGTAGCATGTCTGGTCATAGATAATTCTGTGTTTTTTTTTATTTGCTGTTTTGGAATAAATGCAATTCATAACATTTTCCATCTTGCTATTGTTTTGAAATCATAGTTTTAAAACTGTTTGTAGCTTTGTGAATTTTCGAGACTCTAAGCTAACAAGATTGCTACAAAATTCTTTGGGAGGAAATGCTCATACGGCAATTATTTGTACCGTTACCCCTGCTACAGTAGAAGAAACTCGTTCAACTCTTCAGGTATTTGAAAATATTTTTTTTTCCTTATTATTCTTTGAATGTAACATATTTATGAATGAAAAATAGGAAAAAGTATTTTACCAGAAATTAAAATTTTATTTTTTGCTTGGCATTTATGCATGATTCTGTTTAGAATGTTTCTATTTTTATAAATAAAACAGTATGTTAAATAAGTGTGATTGTTTCTTGTACAAATCTACATGTATGTCTGATCTTCATCAAATTTGGCATTACAGTACTTTTGCAACGGAGGGGGTTGTGTGTATGTGTGTGTGTGGCATCAAAAAAGAGGTCCAAACCATTTAAGTTTTCAATATTTTTTTCACTAGTTTACCTTTATGCATGTTAAGCTTTTTTGAATATTTCTATATCATTTGAAGGTTTAACCCTTTGGCCATTCTTTACTGTCTGAGAACATTTCTCCCTAGCGGCTAAAGCTCTAGATTAGTGGTCGCCAACAGGCTACCATTTCATTGAGTGACATTTTTTTATAAGTAAATTCATCTCAGCAATTTTCCTCTTTTTTACTATACTTTTCACTATATTTTGTAACGGAAGTCTTTTGTATACATTTCTACTATTGAATAAGATAGTAATAATTATGATGTGATAGCACTTTTTAGTATAATGTAATGAAAGTCTTGTTCAATTGCATTTTAGTTTGCAAGCAGAGCTAAAACCATCAGAAATAATCCTCAAGTGAATGCAATTAAGACCGATCAATCAGTAATTAAGCGTTATGAGAAAGATCTTAAGTTATTAAATGAGAAACTAGAGGTAAGTGGTTTTTTCTTTCTGCGTGTCTCTTTTTGTTCAAAAAGGTATAAACACTTTTCTTGTTCTCTAACTTTCAGTTCAAGAGATGTGTGTAGGAATTTATAAGTGAGTTGTAGTATAAATCAAATTTTTTAAGTGTAATAAGTAGAAACTACATGCAGAATACTAAAATTAGGCTAATTGTTCAGAAAGTTATTTTTTTAAAATAAAATAGAAGTATTTACTGGCCAAAAAAAAAAAAAAAAATAGATTGTGAATGAATTTTTGTGTTTTAGTTTGAGTTCCAGTAGTTTTATCTTTGAAGACTTTAGTGAGACCATAATGGGACATGTGTGTAGTATAGTCTGAATATAAAAGTTTTTGCCATCCTTATATATTATTTCTGTAGCCTGTTTTTGGTTTCTACGCCAAATTTCCCTCAATTCTTGATCGATTTCTTTGATTTACGGCTAATTTTATAGCTTAAGGTGCTGGCTACTGACGAAAAATAGACCCAAGGTCTAAAAATTGTTTCTTTTAGCCGAAAAACCTGTTTTAAAGAACCAGAATAAGGTTTTCGGTCAAACTTATAACTTTAATTTGCGCTGTGACAGACAGAGCTGAGTAGCTTGATTGGCAGAGCGTTCTCTTCGTAACCAGGAGATTACGTGTTCGGGCCCACGTCTGGACAATCTGCAACAAAAAAATTAGAGATATATCGTGCATTACATGAACACTGAATTAAATGAATAACAACTATGAGGGAATAGAATAGAATAAATGAGAAGGAAATGCTCCTTGCTGATATGAAAACACTTAGTGATTTTGTTCTAAATTACACGTGTTTTTTTTTTTTTTTTTAAGCTTTGGCATTGGAAAGAAAAATAGAGCATAATGTAAGCGAAAATATAAGTAACAGGTTCAAGATTTCAGACTACAATAGAATTGTTTTTTGTTTAGAAAAAAAAAAATAATCCTTATATATTATTTCTGTAGCCTGTTTTTGGTTTCTACGCCAAATTTCCCTCAATTCTTGATCGATTTCTTTGATTTACGGCTAATTTTATAGCTTATGGTGCTGGCTACTGACGAAAAATAGACCCAAGGTCTAAAAATTTTTTCTTTTAGCCGAAAAACCTGTTTTAAAGAACCAGAATAAGGTTTTCGGTCAAACTTATAACTTTAATTTGCGCTGTGACAGACAGAGCTGAGTAGCTTGATTGGCAGAGCGTTCTCTTCGTAACCAGGAGATTACGTGTTCGGGCCCACGTCTGGACAATCTGCAACAAAAAAATTAGAGATATATCGTGCATTACATGAACACTGAATTAAATGAATAACAACTATGAGGGAATAGAATAGAATAAATGAGAAGGAAATGCTCCTTGCTGATATGAAAACACTTAGTGATTTTGTTCTAAATTACACGTGTTTTTTTTTTTTTTTTAAGCTTTGGCATTGGAAAGAAAAATAGAGCATAATGTAAGCGAAAATATAAGTAACAGGTTTAAGATTTCAGACTACAATAGAATTGTTTTTTGTTTAGAAAAAAAAAATAATCCTTATATATTATTTCTGTAGCCTGTTTTTGGTTTCTACGCCAAATTTCCCTCAATTCTTGATCGATTTCTTTGATTTACGGCTAATTTTATAGCTTATGGTGCTGGCTACTGACGAAAAATAGACCCAAGGTCTAAAAATTTTTTCTTTTAGCCGAAAAACCTGTTTTAAAGAACCAGAATAAGGTTTTCGGTCAAACTTATAACTTTAATTTGCGCTGTGACAGACAGAGCTGAGTAGCTTGATCGGCAGAGCGTTCTTTTCGTAACCAGGAGATTACGTGTTCGGGCCCACGTCCGGGCAATCTCCAACAAAAAAATTAGAGAAATATCGCGCATTACATGAACACTGAATTAAATGAATAACAACTATGAGGGAATAGAATAAATGAGAAGGAATTGCTCCTTGCTGATATGAAAACATTCAGTGATTTTATGCTAAATTACTTCGAAATTGCACGTTTTTTTTTTTTTTTTTTTTTTTTTTTTTTTTTTTTTTTTTAAGCTTTGGCTCTGGAAAGAAAAATAAAGCATAATGTAAGCGAAAATATAAGTAACAGGTTTAAGATTTCAGACTACAATAGAATTGTTTTTTGTTCAGAAAAAAAATAATAAATCGTATATTGAAATATATATTCTTCCAATGAGTTTTTGACTCTTTGTACAAATAAACAAAATACTACCTCAATTTGAAGGGTAAAATATATATTTTTTCTTCTTTTTGCTAAAAAACAAAAAGCTTATCACATTTTTACTACATTCGAAAAGCTACGCTTAAAAAAGAGCATAGTTCAATTTATTTTGTATTTTAACCGTGCTGTTAAATGATGAACACGTGCTGCCATCTAAGTTATAACGGTTTAAGCAGCCTGCGATAACGAATTGTAAAAATTTTCAAAAATAAAAATATTTTTCTTCAATATCTTATCTTATATATTAATCCCCTCTCATTGTAAAACTTATCAGGCTGGCCAATGACGAAAAAAAGACTTACGGTCGAAAATTCAAGTTTTCGAAATCGCCTCTTGCTGTTTCAAAACCTTGATGCTGCCTGTAGTTCTTATGCATTTTTTTAAAGCAAAGTTCTAATGCAGTTTTCCATTTTTTACGTCGCTTTCGGCAAAAAAAAAAAAAAAAAAAAAGCCTTTGTGTGTGTTCATATTTTAATAAAGCTTAACAGCACTGGACTTAGTTGTTCGGTTTAATTGATAAGTTTTTTTCGGTCGAGCGTTGGGCTATAAACTATCTGAACTTCGGGCCAGCTTGGGCTGTCCGACATAATATCAAATATATATTAGTATTACGCATTACATGTACTCATAACATACACACCTAATAAAATAAATGCAGTGGGAATGCTACTTGGTGTTTCGACTCCTTTATGCAGGCTACAGTTATCATTCGGATAAGTTGATTGTTAATCGAACTGTGTTCTTTGACTACATCCAGACCACTCAACATCATGTAAGCATAAAAAAGTATTAGATTTACCTAAAGAAATCCTTTTTGTGCAGAAAAACATTTTTATTGTATGCTAAAATGTAGATGTTTCTAATAGCAGTGTTCGACCTTTTGTACAAATGAAAAAATACTACGCCCGATTAAAACTACGAGTTTCACTCAGTAAACCTTTAATTTTTTATTCGCGCGAATACGATATAAAGCATTAAAAGTATTATTAACTTCATTAGCAAGAAATTATTTTCTACTCCTCTGCTTTCTGCTGAAAAAAAAAAATACATTTTGTCTACGTTCGAAAAATTACACTTAAGAACGGACTCAGTTCAACTGGTTTTGGTTTTGAATTTTAAGTGTTCGATTAAAAGAGAAACATATGAGGGCATTTAAGCCGTAACGGTTAAAGCAACCTTCTATGTGAAATAGTTCAATATTCAAAGATAAAAACACTTATTTTCAATCAAATTTATTACTTCTCTAGAATGTTTGTTTCAATCGCTACGTGAGATCTTCGTCATTCTTTAATCAAATTCCATGCTTTGCGAATAATTTTAAATCGTATCATGCTGGTAATGACAAAACACAGATGCATGATCTTATTATTATTATTTTTTTTTTTTTTTTGGCAAAAAGCTTTTTTGCTGTTTTTTACTACGCATTCCTTCAATGAATAGCTTTCGAAAAGGAAGGCGCAATTGCTAGGTTTGTTGGGGTGTCGGGCTGTTAGTTAGAATGGCGCCAATTCGAATACGTGCCAATAAATATCTCTTTAATGTTTCTTTTTTTCCCGTCAGATGCTGACATGTGCAGGACTGTATTTGCCACAACCTGTTTTTTCACATGCACAATTATTGCTTTTTCACGAGTCATCACTCAGCCACACTTTTAATGACATTTATGTTTGCATTGAAAATATGTACGATTAAAAGGGAAGCTATGATCAAATTATCACAACGTTGTATTTAACGAGGTTTTGTTACTGATGTCTTTAAATTACATGCCTTCTCTTCTGCGCTTACTTTTTTTTTCGGTTCTTCTTCATAATGTTCTTCCTTTGAAATTCTTAAAGAGCGAAATGCCTTATGAAACGATTTGAAGCACAGTGCGGAGTTCCGCACGGGTCGACTAGTTAAATTGTATTTACTTTTGGGCTTTTCAAAGATCCTAAAAGGTTTTTTATGAAACTCCATAAAGGCTAGCCAACAAGTCACAGCTACCTTACATGCTACTTTACACAGTACTTAATTTTTGAAATTCACTACAACACCAGAATTAAAATCCAGGATCTTATTCAAGTCAAAGGAGTTATCATTGGACCACAAGTCAGGCCAGGGGCGGACTGGGAAAGAAATTCGGCCCTGGAATCTTTAACACGACCGGCCCTTGTAGGAGGTGGGGGGGGGGGTACTACAGGATATCTGAAAAACATGCACTCTAATGGAAGTAAACACCGTAAACAAGCGTTGTAATGCTAATTTTGTAGTTTAACGATTACAATTTACAAAATTTTATTAATTATATCATTAGATGCCTAATCAATAGAACATTAATTCATTTCATGTTATGTCCCTGTAGGATGATTAAACATGAAGGGGAAAACATACTTTGAGAAAACCAAGGCTTTTCTTCTTTTTTTCTTTTTTCCGAGCCATTTTAAAGTATACAACTAAATTCTAAACAAATGATTAAAAAGCGTTTTGAACAAAATGGTGAAATATTAGATGCATAGGTATCAAAAAGAATAAAATAAGTTTTTTTTTTTTTTTTTTAATCACATTTACTAGATCCTTTGTTAAGATCTATATGTACTTTGCAAGAATTAATAGCTGTTCAAATGAAAAAAGAATTTTGTCCCCTAAGGCTTATTATTATAAATTCTCCTTTAAGATTTCGACTTTATTTCCAGTTTATGTGCTATGCATAAACGCAGTTCCAGGGACGTAACTAGGTCATTTTCGAACAGGGGCAAGACCTCTGCTCGGCGCCCCTCACCCCCATCAGGTACGTATATAGAAATATCTTTTGGGAGGGGCCAAAGCAAAATATTATGAGAAATTTCGAAATTGAAATTTAAAAATATTAAATCCTTATTCACAATGAGTGTTTTCAATTTTTTTGGGGGGGGGCGCAGGTTTTAAAGAGCCCCTTCGGCTCCCCCCTTAAATACGCCCTTGCTTCCCATTCTAGTAAGATGAAATATTCTTCGAGAAAATGAAGGAAAATGAAGGCACGAGCTTTTATTATGTAGCTTTGAAAAAAAGGTTCGATGCCCACCAGGTAAGATTTGATACCTTTATTTTACTTTACACGGATGAGTTTCGATTTGACGTGGATGCGTCAATGCAAACAGATAAAATTTTCCCCTCTTTTAAAATCTCAACTCCTAAATATTTCAGATAACAAGTAATAAACTGCATTTTGGCATGCTAATAATCAAGTTTGGGCCACTGGCGACATTTTATACGATTGGTTCCACAGAGTTCTTTCCAGAAGTAAAGTTATTAAGCCTACACAGTTCAGAACTCACTGGACAAAGGAGGACAAAAACAACGAGAATACCGACATCGATGACACAGAACCAAAAACAAAAATTTTCAGTCATTCCTTGACAATAGAATGATTTCTCTGATTTGTTAGTGAAGGAAGATTCTATCATGAAATATTCTGTCATGGAAATAAATGATCATGGATGCGTTAATGCTCTGCAAAGAAGCAGAGTATAACGGGAGACCCCTCAATATTTTTAGACTTATGGATAGTAATATACTGGAAGAATTTTAGCTTCCTTTTTCAACTGAAAGACGGTGCTCAACCCCCCTCCTCCAAATTTCGTAAGTCGAGGGGGGTTTAAAAAAACACATTGAACTGAAAAGACAATGCTACATATTATAATATACACTAGTAATATGCGTATATATATTGCAATAAAATATTTTTTTACAAAAAAAAAAAAAAACAGTTGGGGGAAATTAAATGTTTCGAAACATGTGGCGTTTTCCATGCTGCGGATAATGTTAAATTAAGGTGTCATTGAGCATCCTCTTAAAATTTGAGTAAGAAGCTAAAACTTTCTAGGAAGAATCTAAAAAAATGGAGGGGGGCGATGTCCTAGACTCTAGCTGAAAAAAAGTTTTTTTGAACCACCCTAAGGCAGCTCCTTTTCATAAACACTAAATTAATTTGTTTTCTTTATGCGTGTTGTGCATAGAAATCTGTATAAGTACACGTTAAACTTATTATAAAATTAGTCATCTCTAGAATGAAGTTTTTTTTTTATCTACTAATCCTAACCCATATTTTAAAACTAATATTAAGTCTTAATCTTAATTTACGCGGTTTTGATTCACGTGGAATTTCCGATTAATGTAACCCCCGCTTAAAACGAGGGTTTACTGTAATTTTAAAAAAAGTAACGTCAAAGGAATGGTGAAAGGAAGTCTGTGGCGGGGCCTGCGTCCAGGAGATCTCATTGCCTTGAAATTTGGGGGGAAGGGGTTGCACATGGGGTTTTTAATTTTAAATTTCGAGTTAGTTTTTTTATAAGTAATTTTTTAAAACTAAAATTTCAAGTAAATTGCCTATTAAAGTGATAAGATTTCCCCCACACCGCTTAACGCTCTATGTCGTTCGAAAGAGATTTTTTTTTTTGCTTCAAATGAGAAGCTTGTTACAACTTTCTCAGTTATTAGAACAGCAGGGTTTCTATTATAACGGAAAACCGTTGTCTCAACTCAAGCAAAATATATTACTAGAGACCACGAATTTGAAAGCGACTTTTCAAACTTACCAACTGTTGTTTTGTAATACTCAGGAGCCCCTTAGCACCTATAGCTCTGCAAGTTAGTACACGTTAGCTTAAAACCCAGAAAAGGGCTAAGCTTGTTCTAAATAGAACTCGTAAAGCGTTTTTAATCTGATTCTTTCAAATTGACGATTTAAATCTTTGCAAATCAAGTTTAAAATTGAAATTTTGCAATTATGTCTCAAAATTTTCCGAATCTTCTGACAAAATTTACTGAGCAATTATTTTTTTTTGGGAGGTCACGGTGATCTCCCGTGAACTCTCATCGGGCACCACTGGTTAAATAGCATTCTTTTTTGTATTATTTTATTGTGTACGCATCTGTAAAACATAATAATGCACTTGATATCAAAACTCGTTATCAAACTTTAAAAAATGAATAATTGAAAAAAAAGCACATCTTTCCAGATTATTTGCATTTAATTATAAATATGCATCAAAAGTACCGAAACAATATTCAAGTTACAGATCTGTGATAAAATGTAAAAAACGTTTTCAGTTCTAAAGACTATATTTAAAAGTTTGGTTCGCACTAAAAAGTATAAATTAAGTATATGGTTTCTTAATTGCAACACTGAAAAATTGCAGTTGACCTTAATATCTTTTGTTTAGGGTAATTCTAAAGCAGTCAATAAAATTTAAATTAAAAATTCAGAGAAGAATAAATATAGGCGGTATATTATAAAAGTTATTCATAAAAAGCTGTGTACCGTCTAGTTCTTTTTCCCTCAAAATTTAAATTTAAATTTTATTGGCTGCTTCAGAATTTCCCTAAACAAAAAAAAAATTAAATCAATTGCAATTTTTTAGTGTTTTAATCAAGAAATCATACACTTATTTTGTTTCATACTTTTTAGTGCGAATCGAACTTATAGAAATAGTCTTTATATTTTTAAAAAAAAAAGGAAAAAAAGATTTTTTAAAAAATATATATACAGTTTTTACGTTTTGAAGTTTATTTGAGGTGTGCCTTTTTGAAATTTAAAACACATTTACTAGTTACCTATCCTTCCTTGGAAAGAAAAAAAAAACAACGGTATTGACTTTCGTTCTGATATAAATATATTGCACCTAAAGAGAGAATAGCTTAAAATTTACTATTAATCTTTTTTCAATATTGTTGATTTGGATGCTCGAATTAAAAAACATTTTGAACAAGTATAGCGGGAAAAAAGCGCTTTGAAAAACACCCACAAATATATAGTTTCTTAAGTTCAGCTTTGAAACTAATTTGTTAAATCTATTAATAATTCATTTATTCATTATTTTTTGGCAACAATTAAAAAGCAGAAGTATGATAACTTTATAATTATTATTATTCATTGCCTTGGACAACAATTAAAAACCGGAAGTAAAACTCAGGGTTTATTACAAAGAAAGTAAACTGAAAAGTAATCTTTAATAATAAAAATAGCTAATTTTTAACACATTGATTGACATTGGTCTTTTAAGCATATTATTACATCGTTTGTATTACATCGTTCAAATTGTATAAACAATGACTTACCTTACCTGCTCTGCTAACGTCTTTAGCCATGGTGCTAAAAAAGATGAAGGTTATGGGGATTCTTTTTCGCGGTCTTTGGTTCTTTTTCTAAATACTGCTCTTGATTTTTTTTTATTTATTTATTTATTTATTTATTTTTTTTTTTTTTTTGATATATCTTAAAATTGATTTTAAGCCATACATGATGAGCAAAAAAGTCCTGGGAATCGAAAAAGAAAAGGCACAACTATCAAAAAAAAAAGTAAGTGGTATGAACTAGCAGAGTATATGAGCTAAAGCAGAAGATACTCTTTAGAGAATGATTCTGAGGTTCAGCCTCTTCACAACACGCAAAAAAGACTTCACCAAATTTCGCGGCAGTTAATGAGGGCATAAAAGGGGCTCCCTCCTGAAACAGGGACTATGGCCATGGCCAATGGAACAGTGTAACGATTTTCTCCTAGGCTAGCGGGGAACGCTTTCGTCCGTTTCGTCAAACTGAGAGAAACACATCATGTTGACAGCTTTATGACGTTTAATTGTAGAAAAAGGACATTTGAGCATTTCCGCTGTTTTGTATTGGTGTACTTCTCACAGCTCTGCTCCTATTCCTCTTCTGAGAGGAAGATTCTTTAGATAAGATATAACAAGTACTGGTCACTGACAAAAAAACCATCGTAAAAAAAAGTAAGGTAGCATGTACTTCATATGAATTGGAAGAAGGTTACTTTTGTTGCTTTTTATTTAAGTGAACATCAAATGTATGTTATGCGACGATAGGATCGCCGCACCCGATTCCAGTTGTTTCTTTCTTTACCGTTTCCTTTCTTGTCAAGAGGAACGTCTTCGATTAACACCATTATTTCCTTATTAGCAAGGGCAATCCCCGCAAGGAAGAGAAAGTTTAGCTAGATTGTACAAATAACTATTCATGAAAAGCGGCTGTGAAACTGCCCTGAAGCGAACCACTAGGCCACACACAGATATGTGAAAGGCTTTAAATATTGAAAGAGATTTTTCTTACTTTCGATGCTAAAAAAGAGGATCTAGTTTTATTAAAATAGTAAACTGCATTTACTTTGAAGAATAACACAAGTGGCTGTGGGTAATTCTTGGCCGGCCTTTTTCCGTTCAAGAAGGACCAGTGGGCGGTCATTCCAAGCTCGTCAGCTTTCGAGATCGAGATTTTCGCTCACGTGATCGGTTGTCGCAGTATTCTAATCTACTCGAACTTAAGTTCGAGTAGATTGGAATACTACTTTGCGACATTTCTACATCACAACCGATCACGTGAGCGAAAATCTCGATCTCGAAAGCTGACGAGCTTGGAATGACCGCCCAGGAACAAAGCACCGTAAATTTAACCAGGCCCCAGTGGAAAATACATGCAACCTACCCTCCCCCCTTCTTAGTACACAAACTTTACTGAAATAGCAGTGTCGCGAAGAGAATGAGAGGAGATTAAAACACTCATTAATAATATCATAAAACTACTATACGTCATACAAACACACACACACACACACATATATATGTATGAAGATGTGTTATAAGGGAGCCACGGCCGCCGAGAATCGAGGCAGACCCCCTTCATAAAACTTGTAATATTTATTTTGCTTGGATTTCCAAGTCAGGCCTCTTGTTTCCGCAGGATCGACAAAAGGCCATGTTAGCCTAGTTGTAAAATAAGGACAGAACATATGAAAAGGTCCGGATTGGAATTGGAGAAGCATAAGTTTTCTGCGGGAGGGGTCCCGGTGACCAGACTGACAAGGAGCCGCGCTCGGCGGCCCTGTGATTCCGACTAGGCTAACATGGCCTCTCGTCGGCCCTGACCCCGGCCCCCATGAAAAGTTTTACGGTAAACCACAATGCTCTAAAAACCTTTCCCCGAGCTATCGGTATCCCTTTGTTGCCGTTCGCTCCTGCATGGTCTAAGGCTCTGATCCCTTTTCGGCGGCCCTCGGGGGAACCGGCCCTTCTGGCATTTGCCCAAATGCCCACATAGCCAGTCCGCCCCTGAGTCAGGCTCTGAAATTGGGACAAACGCTAAAGTTCCTATTCTGTAAAAAAGAAAAAAAAACAAATTTATTCTTCAGATTTAATTACTTTGGAGTTAAAAGGGAGGCATTTAATTTGTTCCTTCATAATATTAATTTATTTCTCAAACTTTCTGCATCAGTAATTATGCACTATTTAGGATGTCCCTGTCATTACAACTTTGGATCTGCTCCTAAAGCTTTTTCTTGGGGGAATCTGAATAACTTACGTATAGTTTTATTTGAAATTAAATCTGTTGTGGCATTTTGTTCATATTCATTTCTAAAAGTTACGTTATTTTTGCCAATGTAATAATTTTTCTTTAACTCAAGTGTAAGCAATTTGTCATTGAAAGTTAAAAATTTACAACAATTTGTAGGGTTTAAATAATTAAAATAAAATCCTAATGAAGTGAATTTTTATTATATTTTATGCTAACATACAAATTTTTGTGATTGATTGTAAGAAGAATATTTTTATCTGCATTGATAAATATGGTAAAATGCACGTAATTGTAAAGAGCAAAACTATCAGAAATGCCCCCCCCCCCCAACCCACAAAAATTAAAATCCTAAAAATAAAAGAGTGTCACTAAGAAGCGTTCCAGAGGATGTTTTACTTTGCTGTACAATGTATTCATATGTATGTTTCTTGAAACTTTAACGTTGATACTTCAAAACTTTTGTATTATTTGTTTCAATGAATTTTAGGCTAGTAAGATGCAAAATAAGCAACTTGAAGAGAAAAATAAACAGAATGAAGCTCTTAAACAACAAATCGAAGACCTAAAGGCTAAATTTGTTGCTCAGCTTGTTCAAGGTGCACGGGACATAGTAAGTGAAATATTTTAACCCTATTCTAAAACAAAATATGTTTTACTTAAATAGTATTGTTTATGGGCTTTTGAAACTCTATTATAATGCAGAAATTGTGCTTCAAGTTCTTTATCATTTTGACAATTTCTCTACTCGGCTATGAACAGGGGCTGATACAAGGGGAGGGTCCCCCTTGTATTGAGACCCCCCCCCTCCCATCCCTCGAAAAAAGTATCCTTTTAATTCTAATGATATCAGTTAGTGTTTATCCCTCACTAGGTGCCTTGTTCCTGGCTGATTTGTTGCTTTTTATTGAAGAGCAAGCAGTTACAGATATTTTTGTGCCCAAAACCGTAAGTTCTTATTCCCCCTCCCATATTTCCTCTAAAATGGCAGTCTATATCAGCTATGAAAGTATTCATTCTTTTCCCCTTCTCTGTTCCAGTTGGTGGGAGGGAAGGCTTAACCTGTGATTGAAATCATATGCAGACTTCAGTAAACGACAGCTTGTACATTGTTCCCAACTAATCCGTTTTTAAGTTTTAAGTCCCTGAAAGTTTTTTTTTTTTTTTTTTAATCTGGTCCCTTTTTCCTTTAAATTTCAAGTTTCTTTTTGAATTTGTCCCTGTAGCCCCTTTTATCCATTTGTATTTTAATAATGTTTTTCACGTGCCTGTCACAATAATTTGCAAATTTTGAATCAAATGGAGCATGACTGCTAAAGTTCAAAACTATTGGTTGGAGTAAAAAATTCATTCATCATAGATTAAAATTAAGGTCCCTTTTTTGTTCTTCTTTTGGAATGCTAATCCGTTTTGTCTCTTCGGACAAACTAAAAATTCTGTTGAGAGCCCTGTTTGTATCAGAAACTCCAGTGGAGGGAAGGGGAGATTAGGTAAAGACTAAAGCTGAAAACTGGGAAATTTGGTTAGTAGCCAGTGGCCAGTAGACTCAGTTTTATTAGTTTCCACTTTTTAATGTTAGTAACCATTTTTTAAAACTACAACTACGTTTCAAATTTTTATTAATAGTGACAAAAGTATCGTCAGAATATTGCTCTCAGGCAAGAAAGGTGACGCAACAAAAAATAATAAAATTTTACAAAAGGAAAAAAAAAAACCTTTTAGTACAGTGCAAAACGAGGAAAAAGTTCGGTTTTAGAGCATTAGTAAATCATTTTGCAAACCATAGGGACCTTTATAATGTTTTTCTTGTTGTAAACAACATCTCAAACTGTTATATATTTTTAAATGAACCGCAAAATATGTTTTGAGTTGTGTTACTTTTTTTGTGCATGAGCAATATATTAATCATTGTTTTCTGTGACCTGCCAACTATTCATGAGCATGTCCTAGAAGATGTATGCAAAATGCTTTTAGTTTCAAATATGACTGGTAAATGATGTAATTTTAAGTGACTCCTGTTCTTCAATTTTATGCTTTTCACCAGGTGATCGCTAAGCAGCCATCGCAAGGCACGTGGCATGTGCAGGGTTCGAAGTACAAATGACGGAACGCTGGAGCTGAATTTCTCCCTCTAGCGGTGGGGAAAAGAAATAATCCGGGGGGGGGGTGGGGTGTAGCTCGGAACAGGAGGAGAGGAATGTGGTTCGATTGGGAATGCAAGTAGAGTAACAGAGCAAGAGTGGTGACCGGGGGTGGTGATCGATGACACATTTTTTAATCACCACTTTTGCGACTTTAATCGCATGTGGCGAGTGGTGACCGCTAATTTTCAGCTTTAGTAAAGATAGGGCTAGATTAAGGCATGGGTACATGAGGCATGGGCCCAAAGCACCAACATTTGGAGGACGAAATCTGTAGCAGAATTTTTTTAAAAAGCAGCAAATTCAAATAGCATCGTAGCAAAAAAATTATATATTAGGTCTAGAAAAGAATTCTACATATTTAAAATTATAACCTCTCCCAAAGCTACTCCAGACTTAATATTATATTTTATTGTATCCTCAAAGATAATAGCGAATGTTGAAGTAACTCTCCTGACGTCACCAACAATGAAATTCGCTTGATAGCTTGCGAGATGGTATTATTTTATTGTTACATCACTTAAAATTTTATTTATAATTAGATTATCATTTTTAGCAGTGTTTGACATGCAGAAAAGTGATTGTTTTGACAAGGCAAAACTAGATCCAATAAAATAATAGTTTAAAAAACTTAAAAAACATGCTTTTGTAACAAAATGAACTAAAAAGTGAAAAATAATCTGGATGATAGTAGTTGACCAATCACTTAATTTTAATGTAATACAAAAAACCATGGGGTGCTGTCTATTTACATTTTTGCATGGACAACAAATGGAAGAAATTCAAGACAACTGATAAGAAGCCCACAACGCTTTTTTGTATTACATTAAAATTAAGTGATTGGTCAACTACTATCATCCAAAGATTATTTTTCACTTTTTAGTTCATTTTGCTATGAAAGCGTGTTTTTTTAGTTTTTTAAACTATTTTTTTATTTTTCTGTTTTTTAGTCATGTTTTAGAATTATCAGGCAACAAAATCTATACTAATATTATAAATAGAGAGGGCGGATTTTTGTGTGTTTATATGTTCAAGGTAATCTCCGGAACCACTGCACCTATTTGAAAAATTCCTTCACTATATGAAAGGTGCTTTCTTACTGATTAACAAAGGCTATAATTCCAAAAAATCTGATAAATAGTTCTTTTTTTATTCTAATTTAGGCTCAAATTTTACATAAATTCCCGAATATAAGAGTGAAAAATTACTTGCACATATTAATATTATATATCGTTGAAAGGGAAGAAATTTTCTGCGTTCTAAACAATTTGTTTCAATGCTCTAACTTAATTACGGTGGGAGTAATTTGCGTTTTTAGCTCGAACTTTTTTAGGCTTAGCTGAAATTTAGGCACTACTTTCTTCATTAAATATATCAATAAAAAGTGAAGGAAATGTCAAACAGTTTTATTTTTAATACCATTGAAAAAAGCGACATTTTTTACTCCAGATCTCTCTTGACCATTGGTCGAAAAACTTAGCTTCTGTTTTCAAAGGAAAAAATGTTACAAGCGTTTTTAAATCAATTTCGAAATATGTCATTTTGATTTAAGTTGTCAACCATTTTATTTTTGTGTTTCCACGGTTACGCTTTTTGAATCCATTGTTTATTTCCTTATTTTGCATTTAATTTCTCAAACTTATTTTATTTCATGTTTCCATGGTTACGCTTTTAAAATCCATCTTTCGCATTTTTATTTCTTAAAAGTATTTAAATATCTGTCGTCATTGTTTGGAAGGGTAATTTTGCATGGTGTTTTTTTTTTTTTCTTTTATTTAAGCCTGATTGTTGAATATGTCACTTGACACAATTTTTGTATCAAGGTAGACCGGGCAAAGCAGGGCAACGCAGCTCTTAATATATAAAGATTTGAAAGCTACTGTTAATGGGATTTTATGCTTTGTTGTTTGTTTGGCGAAACATTTATTATTGCCAAAGAAAAAACATCCGCTTCACTTGCAACATAATTCATTGTTTTGAAAGAAAGGAAACTTTTGATTTGTTTTTATCCGAATGAAATGTACTACATTTTCTTCTTTTTTTCTGACGATGATTTTTGAATGTTCCACTGGATGTTTTTTTTTTTTTCGTTAGACGGATGGATAATGATAGCGTGGTTGCTGGGCGAGTTTGGCAATAAAAAATAGAGTTGCGGAACTATTTTTACATTTGAAAGATATTATTTGATGTCTTTTTTTTTGTTTATTTGGCAAAATATTTTAAATTGCAGTAAAAACTGTTTCACTAGCTAAATAGAGTTTTAAAGTAACTGTAAATTTAATTTAATGATTTGACAAAAAGTTTTAAATTCCAAAGAAACTTTAATAGTTTTTTTTCTTTTTCGAAAGGTGTGTACGCATTTTACACAAAGAAAAATGATCATTTCACATCAGAGGGAGAGGGGGCGTCATTTTTTTTTATTCAACGGACTTCCATTACATTTTTAGCACCGGCATCGCTGTGCGGGTCTTGCTAGTTATTTATAAAATGAGTGCGAGGTAATATCTTAAAGTTAAGACAAGGGCACCCCTATGGAAAGCTACTGTGAGTCATCGATGTATATGTTTGTGGAAATCATATTTATATTACTTTGAAAATTTGAGATGCATTTGAATAAAAATTTTATTCAACAATGGTCTGATCAGCAATAAATTTCCAATTGAAGGCTCACCTAAATTTTGGCATGAAATTAGTTTAAAACAATTATATTTCATGTTCTAATTACCTCGGAACATTGGAAAAAAATTTGTCTGATGCAGAAAAATTAAAGATTTTTGTAGATATTTTAAAATAATTTTTGCAAGCATTTTTTATTGTATTTTTTAAAATTTTTCCTTTTTCACATTGTTGGATTTATGCTAAAATATTGATTAAAATTGGAGGAAACTAACAATTAAAAGTGT
This sequence comes from Uloborus diversus, assembly GCF_026930045.1. Classification (NCBI taxonomy): domain Eukaryota; kingdom Metazoa; phylum Arthropoda; class Arachnida; order Araneae; family Uloboridae; genus Uloborus; species Uloborus diversus. The sequence goes on along the minus strand of NC_072739.1, from coordinate 53,956,834 downwards.
TAATACTTGATTTGATTATAGAATATTGCATTGTCATCAAGTCTGAGGTCATGTGCCAAATTTCAAAAGAATCCGAATGCAGAAAGTGTGCGAAATTTGAGCTGCAAGATTCCGTTACAAGATACATACATACATACATACAGGTGAAGCTAATAAAAGCGCGTTAATAAGCAACTGCTTTGCTGGACCGGATTGAATAAAAATAACTTGGTGGTCCGTTTTAAGTTCAAGTGGCGATGATGAATTTATTTTTAAAAAAATAATGTTAACCATTTCTCTCTCTATGTATTTGAACAAGTCAAAATTTACAGGAAATTTTCCTAATGAAGAAATAATATGCACCCCTAATACCATGATGGGCGATTTTCTAGTTTTAAATGTTATATTAAAGATATTAGACATTTATGTCGTATCGCTACCAGACAGAGGTTCGACAACATCTCATATTATAGTGTTTTCCTAATTTATAATGCAATGTGAGACATTACCACATTTAGGGTCATTGCAGAAAATACTTAAGTATCAAAATATTTCATTAATATACAGTATAAGTTTGGGAGGCACCAAATAAAGTTCGTACCCAGTATCCTCAAAAGTCTTAGTCGAGGTCTGGCTAAGGAACCGTTGGAGACATTTTTGATTTGACGAATTTCAACTGTACATGAAAAATGTCCTTGTCTCATTATGCATGACCTATAATTTCAAATATTTTTGATTTAATTAACATTCAAGTCTAAAAAAATTCTTTCACCATTACAAATAATATAAACAGACTTCCTGAAGTTATTTTTAAAACTAGTTATATTTTACTGTAAGATTAATATGCATGAAAAGTACTTTGCACTTAATATTTTTTTAGAAATTCAAATTCTCAATTCTAAATTTACTTACAATTTGAAACATTTAATTATTATGACGATTTTGGTTGGATAAGAAATTCAGTAAAATAAAAAATAAAAAAAAATCTTTGGCAAATATTCATTTTACTCTTAAAACATTTATATGCATTGTTTTAATTTGCATTTAGTTTTCTGATTTTGTTACTGCTTGGCTTAAAGTTGTACTGTTTTTTTAAAAAAAATTTATTTCCATTCAGCAAGTTCAGAAAATCAGCCGTCGTGAAACTTGGGGTGGTCACTTAATTAGAAGAAACTTAACAGCTCTTTGCACTCCTCGCAAAATGTTGCCATCTACAGATCTCCCAACTTTAGATGAAGATCCTGATGCTGAATTTGAAAGCAGTAAGATTTTACTTTCACTATTTATTATTAAAGGATTTTTAGATTTTAATTACTGAAACTTATTTTCATTACTAGTGACGCTGTGAAGTGGGAGGGTTTGGGGGTCACTCCACAAAGTCCTTGGTTTTAGCATGTATTGTCAATCCGGTCTTATACAGTTATTTCATGCAAGGACTTTTATGATCTCCCTTTCCCCCAGACTTATAACCCCTTACTCCCCAAGCTGCCAAAGGTGGCAAATGCGAGTTGGCAAGCAAAGGCACAACAGCCTAATTTATAATCAAATTTCTGTTTAATACAATATTTTTAAATTCATTGTAACACAAGCCACTCTGATTATTATTTCAGCTTGTCTGATTTCTCATGAAATCTCTAATTCATTGTTAATAAAAGCTAGCCCAACAAAAATTGACCTTTCGGGAAGGGGGTATCATAACCAACTTTGCATGTACATAGACTACCATATTTTGACTAGTAATGTCATTTAAGCAAGTGCTGTGCCCAGGGTGGGGAGGTGTTGACTTCCCCCGAAACTCTCACCCCCCCACTGCAACGTTGCCAAATATTAATAAGTATGATAGTAATAACAATAGTTTAAAATCAGCATCTAAATCGGTTGCTTTTAATTTTCTTTTAGCTTTCCCTCTTGCTTCAGTAGCTTCAGATGAAAGTATGTATGATAAAATGGCTAGTGAATTAGATAATTCACTTTTGAGACGTTCGAGTACATTTCAGAAGTTAGAAGATGTTGGTATACAAACGGATTTCAATGCAAAGATGGAGGACATTGCAATTCAAACAGAAGGTTGGTTTAGTCAAATTTATTCAAAAAGGTTTTTATTCAGTTTAACCTTTTAATGTACAAGAATGCTTAAAAATTTAGAATAATCAATTTACTTTTGAACTGGTATATAATAACTTAATATTATATCTGATTGTGGACCTATATCTGTCATAACCAATATATAATGTTTTTGAAAAAAATTTCAATAACCATTACAGAAAAATCTACTTTTCTCAGTATTGATCAACTGAAACAGCAATACTAAGGGAATTTAACTCTTTTTTTTCCCCGAAGAGAATGGATAATAAAGTAATTAGGATGACTCTGTTTATGGACTTTAGTAGTGCTTTTGATGTTGTCAATGGGTCCTGCTTCACAATTTTTGGGGGGGACACAAAAATAACTGATGAACTTACTTACAGTTCCAATTTCTTTTTTAAAATTCAGTTTTACTTTTGAATGGGTTGTTTTCCCAGAAACATTGCTGCAATAGAAAAGGTACTCAGCTTTTAAGCATTCACAGCTTTGTTACAATGTGTTTTTATAATATTTAATTGCATCGGGTCAATACAAGAGTCATTCCACTTCAACTGACCTGATTTTTCAAATCATCCCCACCCGATCATCTTCGCATAGACGCACCTTTGAAAGCTTCCTAGATACAAATCCTGAGAATCTAGGATCCCTTAAATAAAAGACTGACAGGGCGAAGCAGATTTGTGAGATAAATTGATATGTTTAGACTAAGTTTTCAACAATTTTCATGACACTGGATAGCTGTAATTTTGAGATATGAAAGCACTTTTTGTTGTTATGTGCGTTTAGCTTTTGTGTATGTAGCATGCAAACACTTGACAAAACGCGATGGGAAAATTTTTTCCTGGACTGTCTTTAATTCTGAACAAAAGTAATGCTCTTACTTCATTATGGGGGTCATTTACGCAATTTTAAAAGTATTTTTTTTCTGAAAGAGCATGCTTAGAAACATACAATATGACCATTTTTAAAATATTTTGACAAAGTTTAATTTTTTAAAAAATTATTTTAATCGGTTCAATTTTATTTTTTCTGCTTCTGCACATGACATCACAAATGATGAAATGCCATTCATTGATGCAGAGTACAATATTAAATTAGCATCTTTACTCACATGTACTGACTACGATATGGTTGATAGCAATTGTAAAGCTCAATATTTACTTCTCTTCTTGATTAGCATAACATGGAAACGTGGTAGACAGCAAGGGTAAGCATTCAGCAAGCCAGTGGAGATGCGCCAAAGTACATCATTTGTGACGTCATAAAGACCACACCTTATTTTCAAAATTGAACGTTTAAAAAAATTTATTAATTATTAAGTATTGGGAAAATAAAAAAAATTTCTCGCTCCATGTTATGTTTTTTTTTTTGCTTATTCTATCAATTTTAGTGACTAAAAGTAGTACTTTTGACTTAAGGAAACAACCGTATTCTATTGTCAAATTGCTTGTTTTTAATGGGTTACAATTGCAAAGTGTAAAAAATGAATTTTGTGAACAATATTTTCATCCAAAGTGACCATCAAAAACCTTTGTATGAAAAATTGCCAGTTTTCAATGCACTGTTGCTAAAATTTGCCTGCTTCAATTTTCTTTTCATTGGTAGCCTTAGAAAGAACAGATTTTTTTCTTGTTAAAATATGTTTTTTTTTTTTTCACAATGGTGATCAGATGAGGATTAAGAAATGAGTTTTAAATACTGTCTGACGTAACAAAAGACTATGTTTAGGCTGAGTTTTATAAAACTGCAGGCCTGAAATTTTGGGAGCCTAAAATACTTTTAGTTGTTAATAGGTATTAGTAGTTTTGTGAGTTTGCACCCATTAGCTGGTTGTATAGCATGCATGTGAACTCTTGACACATCATGATGATGAAGTTTTTTTGTACCCTGCTTAGCTTGTTATAAATTTTATAGAAATTTGGAATTTAATTTGTAGTTTTTAATCGCTTTTTTATTATTTAGGAGACTTCCAGAAGGCAAAGGATGTATTATGTCAAACCAGTGAATTAAATGTTGAGGACAATTCATCACAAGTGAGATTTCCACAATTGTTTTATATTATTTTGTTAATTTTGATTTTTAAAGTATGCTGACAGAATTTGACACCCCATTCCAACTTTCGGCTTTTAGAGTGTGTTTGAAATATGTTTGGTTTAGTGTTTCAGATTTATTGCTGCTTTGTGATTGTAGTAATTGTCTTTATTGTTGTTGAGAAAGGACTGAAATTTGATGTGGAGGGTTACTGAAACAAATTTACCTCAGATTCCTGTGGGCTTGACAGATCTATAATTTCTTCTCAATAAAGTAACAATCATGGTACTTTCTCATGGAAATGTTTTGAAACATTAGTGCTAAAAATCGCATTTTGAGGCCATCTTTGGTAACGATGGTGTTCAGAGACTTTGCGCCGGTAATTTTGTACTGAATTTCCAAAACCACAATTTTAGACAATCATCAAAGATGTTAGGTGATATGAATTAAGTGGTTGTGTCCCCAAAAAATTTGAAATCTCGCTTCACTCAAATCACGGGATTAGGAGCATTTCCTAGAAATTTTTCGAATTTGTAGTTCAGAAAAGACATCTACAAACTGACTTTTAGCAATGTTAGAAAGAGGCAAGGTTCAAAGGCTCTCCCCTTAAAATTTTTTGAAATTAAAATCCTACTATAATCTATGTTTGATAACGTTAGGAGAAGGGATCAATTTTTTGAATATCCTCAAGGAAAGTTTTCGAAATTTGAAGGCCTAAAAATGCAATTTTGGACGCCATCGATGACTTTAGGAGGATAGCTGGAGTTTTGTTCTCTCCTCCAAAAATTTTTAGGAATTGAAGTTCTTAAAAACACAATTTCAGTTTCTTTGTTGATGTTATTGGGAGGCAGCTTCAGGGATTTCCCTCCCAAAACTTGACCTTCTTTTGTGTCTAATATTATATGTAGGGCACCAGTTGCAAAAGGTTGGGCATTCCTCCCAAATGTCACCCCCAGGATATGGCCCTGAAGCCATGCAGTGGATATGCATTGCTTGTGGCTGTAAATCTACAATCAACTTTTGAAGTCCACCAAACTCCCCCCTCACATTTGATGCACTATCATAGTAGTCCTCTTAAATACTGAAAATGCAAGCCTAGACAGACCAGGGGCGGATACAGACTACCATTTTAGGGACGCTCATGTGGAAGAATACCCCCCCCCCCTTCCCCCCCCCCCCCCCCGAACAAACCTATGGTTTTAGGCAGGGAAAATTTCTTGAAATGCTTGGGTGTCAATGAAAAGCGGTCAAATAAAATCGGTCAGGAATAGGGCTCGTAATAGGTATACGCATTGCAAACTAATTTCATTATAAATGAAAGAAGAAATTTCAAAAATATATTTTCAAAAATAATTAATAAATTGAAAAGAGAATTGCAATCATTCACGTTTTATTCATACAGTCATCACCCCGATGATCCTCTGCTTGTTTCTGCCACTGTTGTGGACGAGAGCATATTTAGTGTATTAAATAGTCTTTGCATTAATATTTAGAATTTCCTAAAAACCTACAAATTTTTGAAAAATATTATAATTCCCATTATCATTTGTTAAGCAAAAATAAATTTATCTTCAAATAAAGCATTCTTCGAGCAAAAGAATTCGACACTTCCTTTAGACTATGACACAAACAAACACAAATTATTGTGGTCGCCCAAGCCCCATGAAGTCGACCCTAGTGATAGCAGCTACAGAGTTTAACCCATTCTTTGCCCCGGCCGATACAAGATCGGCCGCGCAGTTTGTGTTAATACTGCCCCGGCCGATTCAGGCTCGTCGCAAGAAAATGGTTCCTAACTGCCTTCGATGAACCTGTGTCGTTTCTAGCAGTTTTTGCCTCGGCCGAATATGTGTCAGTGATCCTTCCAGGGGCAGAACCCTGTTATTGCGCTTCTCTGTTGGGTTCTGGTGCTTGTAGGGGAGTGGTAATCAAGGTCTTTTCCTTAGACAAAAGGTATGTAACTTATAGTATTTCACGAAACTTGTTGTAATTTATTTTATTTTACTAAGATATTAACCTTTCAAATACTCCTGTGTGGGAAACGTATAATGCTTCAAATAATCAGGCATTATATTTTTATCTTTTCGTGGAAGCTTTGTTTCTTAGCATTCTGGCATTTGAACTCCTGATGAACAAGTGTGGAAATATTTCCTTACACATTTAACAATATTTCTATGCCTGAATAAAGCAAATAAACAGATTTTTTTTTCTTGTTATCAAAAATCCACCTTCTTACACAAGCAACCTTCACTAAATTGTTCAAAATCCTCAAATTTTATAATTTATTTTACACAACTTTTTTTTTTTAATTATCTTACACATCTTAATTTTGTACGAGTATGTTTTTTTTTAATTATAATGTGTTTACTACGCTTTTTATTTATTTGTATACTATTATTTTTTTTGTTATTTATTTATTTTTAAATCGTGATATTTTCAAACTTAAATTTTAACTTTTTATATTCACTGCATCCTTTGATGGATTTTTAGTGATACAGTTTTGAATATTTTTAATTTCACAAACAAAAATTATGACGACCGCATTGATTATACATAATAGTTGACCATGCAAAGCATAAAATATATACTACAGTACAAATGAAATTATAATATCTTGAGTTCTTTTCGCTTTACTCATACGAAACGAAACATTCCTTTTCTCCCTTTCTTTTTCAGATTTTATTTATTGTTTTAAAATAGCTCCAATGTTTTAATTGCACCTTCATTTATGAGATTTTAAAAATAAAAATAAATATTTGGTTTCTTTTCAATAATCAAGTTGCCTTAATTAGTAAATAATCCTATGAAACTAACTAAAATTTATCCAAATATGTTTTAAAATAAGAAAAACAATCCGACTCGATTTCAAGCAAGATTTTCTTTTTTTTCTTCTGAAGACATGTTCTCAAACACAAGCAGTAAAGCTTGCTTTGAAATTCCTCTCTGATTCAAACTGTTTTGTTGTAAGAAAATAATGTGGAAGGGTTGACCGCAAGACACCAAGGGGGACATCTCCTTAGGGAATCCACCCAGGCAGTCTCTGTTATTCCTCTCTCAGCTGGGGGCTTTTAGTTGCATGCACAAAAGTATCCTTCAGGGAAATAGGGGATTAGCCACAAGTTTTGATCTTTTGTAATCATTTATCTTTAAAATACTTCCCACGCTTGAGCAACTGATATCTGGACACTCAGAAGGGATTTAAAAGTCATCGCAATTACGATAAAAGAACCGAAAAGCAAAGAGATGTCTCTGTGTTTATTGGTCGTTTTGAAGGGTCACAATGTATCAAAAGGCACCGAAGAATACTTTTAATCCACTTAGAAAATCATTCCCACAGTTGAAGCGTTTTTGCCCATTCAAACCCCTTGCCTTGCTTGCAGGTTGGATCGATCAGTCAATTGTTTGAAGAATGTTTTGTTGAGCCCTTTTGAAAGGTAGATCATCTTACATTTAAAAGTTTTGATTTCTTAAGTGTATAAAAAGAAAAGAATCATATACTGAGATAAAAGCAAAAAGAAAAATAAATCAATAAAATAATTAGTGTTATAAAAATAATTGCTTTTCGTCCCATCCTCTATTGTTTATTATTTTCCCGTTATGTAATGTGTATTTAATGAATATTTCAGCATATATTAACAACCTTGTATTTTATTGCACTATTTAATTCAGTGCCAAAAAACTAATAAAGCGAAGCGATTTTTGAATGCAAGCTGAACAGCAAAAACAACATTAAATTCCCGAGAGCAAAATGGGGAGAAAAGCGCTATTACAACGTAGCAAAAAGCAACTCCGTTCGTTATCTGCGGCATGCGCGTTAAGGGGTTTCGGGCTGATTATGGAATGGGTTAATAATACAGTCAAACCTTGATATCTCGAATTTGAAGGGAGCATAAAAAAAATTTGAGTTATCAAAAATCCTTGGGTAGCTGGGGGATGGTGGATAAAATGCAAAAAATACATGGCTCTTTGTAAATAAATGCATATATTATTCACAAAACACTTACTGATACATTGAATCCATTTAAAAAAAGAATCGATACTGGTTTGCTTCAAATTCAAGTCTTTTTCAGATTCCACTACAATTTCTGAATGAGAAAGCACTTTAAAAGTCTCTTCTGTCATATGTGGACGGGATTCGATGAATCTTCGTAGCACATCAGTAGCGGATAGGGCTTCTTTGTTTGTAGGTTTTTTTTTTTTTTTTGAGGAACGCAGATCTCTTCTTCTTCATCCTCTTCGGAAATTGGATCGCCAGCGGTTATTTGAGAAAGAATTTCGTGGTCTTCCCATCGACCACATACTGCAACTTCTTCATCAACGTTTAGGAAGTCTTGGAATTGCACTTCATTTAAATCCAAACGTTCGGAAAGTCGTCCCCAATCTGTTCTTGACACACTCATTTCAGTTTCATCATTTATGTCGCATACGTGGACAACCTCTTCATTTTTTAAGAATCCAGCTTTCTTAAAGCAATTTCTGATGGTTGAGGAAGTTACACTATTCCAAGCTTTGTCAGTCATTCGCATGGCTTCTATGGTCACTCCAGAAGGCTTGACTCCTTCTTCAATTTCAGTCAAAAGTTTTTTCACAACTTGATGGCGATATTTGATCTTAAAGCTGTGAATGATCTCTTGATCAAGGGGTTGTAATTTCGATATCGTGTTCGGTGGAAGAAACTCAACCTTTACGTAATCCAATTTTGGAATTATGTTGTGGGCTTTGCAGTTATCAATGAACAGTACAATTTTACATTTTTCTCTTTTCATCTTCCTTTCTAATTCTCCAATTAAGTCATCCAAGCCCTACAGTTAGAATTGTAAGCAAAAGGAAAGGATTTCACGCCTGAAAAACAGCTTGGTTTAGCTGATTTTCCAACCATTAGAGGCGGTAGTTTTTCAGTTCCATCTATGTTGGCACAAAGCAGCAAAGTCAATCTTTCTTTACTTCTCTTGCCTCCTTTGCAGGCTTCTCCTTTTATAGCCATGGTTTTATCCGGAGTGCATTTAAAAAAAAAAAAGTCTGGTTTCGTCAGCATTAAACACATTTTTTCATCATAATTTTGCAGGATAAAATGTAGTTTTTCTTTAAATTCCACGCAGACTTCCTCATCAATGCTTGCACTTTCGCCGCATACCTTAAGAAATGTAATGTTGTTTCGGTTTTTAAAATTCTCGAACCATCCATTGCTTTCTTTGAAATTTAAATGGCCCAATTCCTTAGCAAATGCTTCGGCTTTCTCTTTTATCAAATTTCCATTCAGAGGGATGTCTTGTGCTCTGCATTGCGTTATCCAAATCATCAGACATTTTTCCATATCATGAAACTCACTAACTCAAATTCTCTTTCGTTTCTCAAAGCCGTCATCACACTTTTCCAGAATAGCCTCTTTGTTTTTCAATATGGTCGATAAGGTACTGCTTGGAATTCCAAACTCTTTTGCGATTTCGTTTTTCTTTCTGGAACCTTTTTCCACTTCTTCAATAAGTCGTTTCTTTCATATGCCATAGCTAACTATGCGTAAGTGGACTGTTTTGAAAGGTATCTGAAATGATTCCTTTCTACCACTGTATGCGATGTGAAGATAGAACAGAATGAGGGTCTAGCAGAACTGTAACAAGAAGCAGCTATCCCCCTTACTCCCCTCCCTCCAGCATTGCACAGCTCCTCTCCTGCAGGTATGTGACTTTAAAAAGTCAGAAGAAGGGGGGGGGCGGAAGAGGGTGAAATGACAAAAGGAGAGGAATGTTGAAAATTCGGAACGCCATAGAATAGAATAGAAACAGGTTTGCACACAACAAGACACATTTTGGAACAAGAAAAACGGAAATGAAAGCCTAGTAAGATAGCAAAACATTTCGAGTTATCGAGGGCTTAAAACTAAAAGTTTTGACTAAACAAGGTAATTTTAACATTGACAATATAAGAAGTATGAAGGGAAATAAAAAAAATTCGAGATATCAAAAATTTCGAGTTATCCAAGTTTGAGTTATCGAGGGTTGACTGTAGTTCATTTTAAGGGGGTATATATTTTAATTTATGTGCAACTTAAAAACTGTTTGAAAAAAAATTGCAAAATTTTTAAGTTTTAAATTAACATTTTTTAAGGTATTGTTCTTTGAAAATTTTGGAAAAAACAAAGTTTTTTAATGTGTTTACATGAATACATCCAAAAATTTTCAGAGTGGGACTATGAAGAGATCAGCTGTTGTTAAAAAATTTTAACAGTTTCACATCTATCTGGCTTTATTTTATATAACTTTGTTTGTAATATCCATTTTTATTCAGCTTTTGAATTTATACCTAGTTTCACACCTCGATTTGCTTACCTGAGTTTTAAGCATCATGAATAATTGGAAAAATCCATAATTTTAGCAACTCTTCAATTCATGATTGCTTGGAAAGCTGGCGTTTGATCAATTGGTTGCCTTTTATTTTATTTTTTCATTCTTTTTGAGCAATCACAATTACTTATTGTTTTCACTTGACCCTCCTTGACGTTCAGGTTCCTTTTTCAGATTGGTCTTTGGCGTCTGCAGCACCACCATCCACCCCCTGCTCCTCTAGCGCCGTCCACCAAAATAATCGCCCCCTGTGACATGGAGTCCATATCCTACACACGTACACAGACAGGCTCCTACACCACATGCCTACACACAGATGGCCTTACACACATACATACACCCCTACACACCTAGAAAATTATACTGCCCATCCCGGGGCATGTAAAAATTCCGATTGGGCATGAATCTTTTACCTTTACATGCCTGGCTTGGCATGTAATTTTTTGATCAAATATTCTTTCCTAAAACTTTATTATTTCGGATTTTATTGAAAAATTACCGTATCCTTACTTGAAGCTCAAAATTTATTTCGAGCCTTACTGCTAAGATGGTTTGCTGTTTACGGTTAGCCTAGAAGCAATCCTTCCCGTTTTATAATTTAAATTTTGTTAAATTTAACGACTTCTTATGTACTCTATTTATTCAAAGTATTTTTTTTTTTTTTTTGATTTATGCAAAAATAATTCATCTGATTAGTGCTGTGCGACAAATTCAAATGCTTTTGTTGATATACAATAAGGAAAATTGGGCATGTATCTTTTAGACAAACATGCCCGGCAGGGCATGTAAAATTTTAGAGATTTTTCTAGCCCTGCTACACACATACCTATGCACACCTATACACACGTCATCACCAAGGAGGAAGAGCGTGCTTGGGGAAAAAAGAGCTATTTCTAGAAACAATAACTTGAATAAGTAGTGCCCTGTCACAAGTCGTGATTGTGAAAAACCAAATTTGAACTCAAATGTCAGAATTCAATTTAGTTTTTTAGCTTTCTAAAACTTGCATTCTATTTTTTTTTCTTTTTGCAAACATTTTTTTTTTTGTAACACTTATATTTTACTTGTTTTTGTTTTTTGCAGCTTGGCAACATTTATGCTGGTTTATTTTTATATGCACTTTTATTTTTTATACTATGCTAAATTCTGCATTTTTGTTTCAGCAGGTAAATGTAAAAAGCAAAGCATCAGAAAAATGTGCATGTGAATTTTATGAAAAGTACCAATCAATGTAAGTGTAAGATGTTAGTGTGGATATATAATCATTAAATTTACAAATTTGTCCTTCTTAAGCATTATTATCATGTATGTATTTTTCCTTGTGGTAATACACTTTTTCCACCTGTTCCGTTAAAGCTACGGTATAGTATTAAACTATTTTTACAAATGCTATGTACAAATTCGATCCATCCACCAGGAAATTTTTAACAAAGAACACACTGATTTATAAATGATAAAATTAAAATTATTAAAACACAACATTTGCAAAACTCATACTTGACAACTCTACTTTTAACGGGGGTGTCCCGTTTTTTACGATTTTCTCCCGTTTTTGCTGTTTTTTTCAGTCAATCATCAAAAAGGTTTCACTTTCTTCTCAATAGTTGGTGCCCTTTTCTAGTCATCAACCAATGTCGGGGAATAAGAATTCTTCCAATTAATAACTCATTTAGTAAAAAAAAATTTTTTTGCAAGCTTCCCGCATTGTATGTTGAACAAAGCACATGCTTTGCGGAAAATTACAGCAGATTTCAATTGTTTTGTACCTTGAAAATATTTTAATTATTTTGAAAGTTTGAAGTTATTTCAACATATGCTACCCTATACCTATTTTTTTCATATTTTATTTTCATTATATATTGATTTTTTTTTTGGATTTTATTAATTAAATTTTTGTTTATGCTACTTTTTTGGTAGAGACTGTGGAATGCACAAAACTTTAAGCAAATTTGATCCTCAATTGGTTTTTCCTTTGCAGTATATTTTTCTTGCTACTACCAATTAGCCCACATCTGCAAAAAATCCCCATTTCACTTTAAATTTAGTATTTATGTTATTTGAAAGCATAAATTAATAATTCTGTTGCGAAAATATGTCGTTGGTGAATCCCTATATACCTCTAGTGGAATCTCCTGTTTTTTTTTTCTTTGAAGGTTGGCAAGTATGCAAAACTTTCATTTTGCAATTTTTTATTTTTTAATGACATTAATTTATCTGTTTTTCAGCTCCATGATAATACTGTTATTCAATATGTTAATTTGTACATATATGGGGTATATATAACTGAGACTAAATTAAAATTTTGAACATCGTAAGCTGACTCCCACTTAACATGTTTTCCTGTTGAGTTATTGAAATTCCCTGTATTGACTAGATATTTTAACAACAATAATGTGTAAAGATGTTACTTTTGGAAATTGACTAGGCAAATGAGATACTTATTGTGCAAGCATGTTCACTGCTTTTAATTTCTTTGCTTTTTCTTTATTTCATAGCTCAGAGCATACGGGAAAGATAGAGAATGAACTTAATGAACTGCGGTTCTTTACTAGTTTGGAAAGACAAGTTACTTTTGATGAGCTGAATGAGATGACAAAAGTTGTTGAGGAGAGATTGCTGAATTCTGAAACCTATGCCAAGAATGTTGCTGATCTAGAAGCAATGTATGAGGCTAGAGAAGCGGATTGGAATACTAAAACTGAATTGCTTGTCAAGGATTTAGAAGATAAGTATGAGCAGGAAATGGCTAATCAAGAAAATAAATTGTTTGAAGAAATGGAAACGAAAATAGCTGCACTGAATGAAAAACACTTAAAACAAGAAAATGAAAGAAATAAAGAATTTTCCCAAAAAGTAGAGGAGCTTAAAAAATTCAATGAGGCGACTGTATTGGCATTGAAAGCAGAACACGAAAAACAGATAAAGGATTTGGAACTTCTAACAAATACACAGGTTTCATCATACCTTGAAAGAAACAAGGAATTGACTCAAAAAATGCAAGAGTTCGAAAGATTCCATGAAGATACGTTAATTGCATTGAAAGCAGAGCACGAAAAACAGATAAAAGATTTAGAACTTCAAACAAATACTCAGGTTTCGTCATACCTTGAAAAAAACAAGGAATTGACGCAAAAAATACAACAGCTTGAAAATGTGAATGAAAATGAAGTATTCACATTGAAAGCAAATCAAGAAAAGCAAATACAGGATTTGGAGCTTCAATTAAATACCCAAATTTCATCTAACCAAGAACTTAAAAATAAGATTGAGCACAATAAGCGGGAAATGTTTGCTACACAAATGAAGTACAATTCCTTGCTAGACTCACTCAAGCGAAAATTTGACCAGAGAAAAAAAAGTCATGAGCTTGATAAACAACAACTTCAAGCTAAATCAGAAGAAATTGAACACTTAAAAGCAAAGTTAACAGGAAAAAACAGTAGTGTAACTGAAATTAGCATACAGCAGTTGCAAGAAAAATTAACTGATGTTACGAATGAAAAAGATTCCATATTTAAAGAATATTCTGCATTAAAACAACAGGTTGCTGAATTGCAAAATAAAATTGAGCAAAAAGAAAATGAATTCCAACAACAGCGTCAAATGATAACAAAAGAATTCAGGTTAGAAATTAAAGCTATGAAAGAAAAGAATGAAGCCCTTTTGTTCGAACTAGATCAAAAGAAAGCTAAAATAGTCACACTGGAGCATAATAATTCAAATTTAGTGAAAGAATTGAAAAAACCCAAAGAATATTCTTCAAAACACAATCATCCTACAACATCAAAAACAGAAACTGAAACACAAAGTAGTACAAAGGTGAGCTACAATTATTTGTATCTGAACATTGCTTTTCAAAAATTTAAATGTGTGCAAAAATACTTAGTAAGGGTTTTTTTTTTTTTTTTTTTTTTTTTTTGTAACTGAAACTTAAATTTTTATTTATGTTCAATTTAGTGATGAGGTTGATATATTTATATAAGAACGAGGTGAGAGAATATTTTCTGCATCATGCATTTTAAAAATATACTCTTGTATTTTTAGTTTTATGCATAAACAATATCAAGTTATTACTCAGGAATTGTTATTGGACTAGGTTCTTTTGTTTTTGTTCACCAAAATTATAAAATTGATTTATTTCATCATTTGCTCTTGAATATCATGATTTTCATCTTCATGACATGTCTTTGATAAAAATTATTCCTTTTAAAATGAACAAACATTTTGCCAGTGTTAAAAAATAAGCAACACTATTGTTTTAAACAGAGATGAAAACTTTGTATTGAATGCCAGGGTGTGTTTGAACCCTTAAAGCACCTACACCTCTATGGCTTAGAATAATGCATACTTTTCTGTTATAATTAAGATTTAAATACTAAGTATTTAGTTGCTTCATGCATAACTAAATATGTTAAAAACTTATTTAATTAAAATATCACATTTCAATTTCTACATGAATGATTTAAGGGAACTCTCAAATTTTTATACTGGGCATAGCTAGATAATAAAGAGGCACGCCGTGCGCAAATACATTTGATGCTGTGCAGATACATTTGTTGTAGATATGTGTATTGGCTGAAAGTTGTTAATTCGTACCCATATTAAACACTGATTATCTTCAAAATTTGAAGATAAACAAATGAAGAATGTTCATTATTGCTTTCACGAATACATGATTGAAAGCAAAAGGTAGTTTCTTCCTAAAAATTTTACCTACCCACTGCATTTTGATTTTTATTCCTGCAAATAGTTTTGAGCTATGTGTGCAGGTACTTTATCAGGATTGCCACGCCACAAGGAAATCTGAAGAAACAGGGAAAGCACAGGGAATTCAAAAATAATAATAATAATAATAATAAAAACCCAGGGAATATATATATATATACACACATATATATATATATATATATATATATATATATATATATTGGGTGAGTGCAAAAGTTTGTGCGGAGTCTGTGAAAGAAAGTCATACAGTGATTAGGCAAGCAAAACTCTTTATTCAATCAATGATATATTCTCCATCGTTGTCTATAATCTTCTTCCAACGTTCTGGCAGCATACGGATGCCCCGATCATAAAAACTGCGTGGTTTTGATTCGAAGAACGAAGACACGACGTTTTGTAAGGCACTCAAAGAGTCAAGTTTTATTTCATTAAAATGATTTTGCAATGACCAGAATAAGTGATAATCCGATGGTGTGATATCAGGAGAATACGGTGGATGAGTTAGGACATCCCATTTCAGGCTGTTCAGTTTGCGTAGCGTCTGTCTTGAAACGTGTGGTCTAGCGTTATCTTCATGAAAGACTATGCCTTTGCGATTTGACAAACTCGGACGTTTCTGTTTTATTTCTCGGTTCAGATTAGTTGATTGATGACAGTACTTGTTTGAATCAATCGTTTGGCCGGCGGGGAGAAACTCAAAATAAATTATACCCTTACAATCCCACCAAACACAGAGCATCACCTTCATTGGCTGCAAACTGGCATTTGTCATTGCGTCACCATGTTCACCTGCCTGTTTCCATGTGCGTTTGTACTGAACGTTGATGTACAGGACCCATTTTTCATCGCCCGTCACTAATCGATCCAAAAACGGCTCGTTTTTGAGCCGCTCGAGTAAAGATACGGCAGCAAAAATTCGCTGGATTTTGTTGCTCTCGGTCAACAAATGGAGCACCCATATATCGAGCTTTAAATCGAATCCGATTTTTTTTAAACGCCGAAAAGCGGTTGATCGGTCAACGTTAAGTGCTGTAGCAACTTTCTCTGTTGAAATTCGCGGAGTAATCTGAATTAAAGAACGCAAAGCGTCGTCATCAATGCCGGAGGGTCGACCTGAGTGTGGCTCGTCTTCCAGCTTAAAGTCTCTGCAACGAAATTTTGCAAACCATTTTTCCACAGTTCATTTAGCTGGTGCTTGATCTTGATAAACGTCTTGAATGTTTTTTACGGCTGCTGCAACGTATATTCCATTCCGAAACTCATAAAGCATAACATGCAGTAAATGCACTTTATCAACACTCATTTTAAAAGTAATCTTTCTCGAAGCAGTTTGTATCTGCACAAATTATTTTGATTGGAATGAAAGCTGCACACGTCACCTTTCCAACGATCTGACTTACGTAGATAGTGGCATTAATGACAACACGTTACGCCCGTTCTAACGCCATCTATTGCAACTCCGCACGAATTTTTGCACTCACCCAATATATATATATATATATATATATATATATATTGCAAAATTAAATGCCCAAATATATAAACTACCAAAAAATAATATATAAATACTAATAAGAATAATAATGATAATATTAATGAAGTTCAGAAATAAAATAAAAAATGATTATTTCGCTTTTTTTCTTAAAATAAATATTAAAATATTGATCATAAAAACAGGTTTTTTTAATTTTTATTTTACATGTATCTTGAATTTCATGATAATTTAATTCAGAGTGTATGAAATAGTTATCAATATTCATTGTTCTGCTTAACTTCTACACTTTTAGGTCCAAGTAATGAATGGTTAAGAGAAGGCTTTAAAAAAAAAAACTTGCATAAAAAGTTAAATGTATTCAATCACCATGCTATTATTTCAGTTATTATGAATTTTTATTTATTTCCCCTTATTTATTTATTTTTTGTTTCAATTTTATTCCCCGTGGTGAACTTATCAAAATATTAATGTTCTTTTTCAAACATCAGTGTTTGCTCATTTGAAATGTTTCATTTTCATACAGGGAAAACACAAGGAACTTTTTTCCCAAAGTTGAGTGACAACCCTGTTTATATTTTTGTCTTACTATAATACTGGGTTTTCTAAAATCTTCACTCTAGGAAATATTTAGCTGAAATGAATCTAGTCTATGATTTTTTTCAAGGAAAAATATGATAAATGTTTAAATTAAAGTTAATGTCTGTAATTTTAATTTTTCTGCCATATTAATGTTGTTTCATCCTGTAGACCTATCTGGTAGTCATGATTATAAAATCTCAGAACTTGACTAGCATAAAATAATCAAAGCTGTATGATCCATGCTAACCAAATCCTGTTGGTTTGAATTTTTTGAAATAGATTCATCTGGAATTATACTGCACTTTGTCATTTGTCAAGGTATCTCCTATTCAGAATGATACTAAGGATTTTTGAGCACATGCTTCAATGCAAGTTTCTCATATTTATGTTCTCTTTGCATCCTCAACGTCTATCAAATTAATTCCATTTTTATATTTTGCTAGGAAATATATTAAAATCACATTTAAATGGATATGCCTCCTTGCAAAATATAAAACTTTGATTTTTTTTTCTTGAAAATGTCATTTTTAATGCATGAAAAAAAAATCATATCTTTCTTGTTTTGGGACTCAGGAGGATAAATGAGTGTTTATGTAAGCAGATATTGCATTTTCTACAATTTTCACTTATGTGAATATTGCTTATAAATTATGTCAGTGGTTCCCAACCTACCGCCCGTGGCCGGCATGCAGCCTGTAAAGCATTTCTGTGTGGCACGTTGCTTGTTTATACTTTACAAATCAAAAACTGTGAATAGTCAGGCTGTCACAAGTTTAAAACCAAGCATCCAGGAATGGTTTCTTGAAAACGCATGCAAACTTCGCATTAATGAAATAAGCAGCAAGTAACAAGGGCGCCCATATGCAAAATTGTAAGGGGGAGGGGGAGCTCAGATCTTTTCCTCATGGTTTAGGAGAATATTTTCCCCAAGGAAACTGATTTTAGTTCAGATTAGAGTTATTGAAATTTGACGTTTTTAACAACTTATTCATTAACGGCTAGAGAAGAAATGTTTTTTCATTTTTGCAAAGAAAAGAGTACTAAAAGCAAGGAAGTTCTAATTTCTAAAGGAGGGCTTGAGCCCCCCCCTCTTGCCCCCCCCCCATATAGGTGCCCTTGGCAAGTAATGATAAAAACACTTCTTGGTTTTTATTTTCCCCCCTCCTTTTCCATATTTTAAATCACTCTTATGTCGCCTGCCTTGTCTAATGCTCAAAGAATTCTGACAGCGACAGGAAGGTCCGGGTTCAAATCCTGGCTCGGGCATGGATGTACTTTCTCCTGTATTTGTCCTTTCTTTGTGTGAATGTGTTGTTATGCTGTAAATGGTTGCCTACCCTATAAACGGGTCCTTATGGCACGTGTGTACTGTAGAAGTCGGACTTCATACCAAATTACGGTACAGTTTTAAAAGTGAAGCGGTGCACCCCCCAAACTGTCAGCCTAGCTGGCACAGGACAAAAACAACAACAAATCACTCTTATTGATATTGGCATGTTTGTTATGGAAATTCTGAGGTCTGCTATTGCTACATCTCAGCAACTAGACCACTTTGGGATTTTACTAAATGATTTGTTTAATCTCAAGGTACAAGCTAACGCTAAAAAATTTAATTCGAAAATAAAATTATTAGTTTGGTTAGGATGAAAAATAGTAAATTGCGTGTAATTTCCCCATTCAATGGTTAAATATAAAATTCATTGTTACAAAAATTTGTTGCCTTACAACAGCAATATTAATAGTAATCATAATGAAAATTTTGAATCAAGGCCGATGATTCTGGAACAAGCTTGAACTATATTCACTATCATTGCTCTCTTATGATTTTTATTCTCACTATGCCAATAGTCGATAACGGGGATGAGTAAAAAGACAAATTAGGATCTTTATCACAAGTAACTTGTATGTTGTGAACTATAAATTAGTTTAAGAAACCTTGAACATTTAAATGGTTCTAATTGCATCTAAGTGGTCTCACAAATAAATCCTAGAGTGGAACAAGGATTAAGTTTTAGTGCCATTGCTTAAAGTTTTAGGCATGTATATATTTTTTCTTTTAGTATGGAGCAGCACTTATATGAAAAAATAAGGTGAAGTTTCATGATCATAACATCATACTATTTCTGAAATATATCTACGCTAAAAAGAATAAAATAATAGAATATTTTTTGGAGTACTAAGGACTTTACACAATTCAATCAAGAGGACAAAATAACTTTTCTGGGGCAGAATGGACAATTTAGTATTGCTGTAGTTTTTAATTATTCCAAGGGACACCACAGCGGAAGGAAAGTGCTGCTCAAGTCAAGTAGAGAATTTCTTATTATCTAGCTTTCAATCACGTTTGCATTACATGTTTGAGTGTTGAAACATGCAACATTTTCTGGGAAAGTTTGCTTTGAAATGACTTGAACCACACTTTTCTTCATTTGTAGTGTCTTTTTTTTTTGAAATGATTGAAAACTACAGGAGTACTTAAATTGTACATTCTGTTCCAGAAAAGTTATTTTGTCCTTTTGAGTGCATTGTGAAAAATCCTTCGTATTTTTTTTTTTTTTTTTAAATTGTTATTTGACATTTTTTGAAAATTTTGAAACATTTTGAAATTTTGTATATATTTTGCTTCATGAGAATCATCTTAATTTAAGGTTAAAAAAAGGTTGGATGCTACTTGTTTTTGAAAAAAAAAAAGAGTTTTAAATCAAATTTCTTTCCCATTTAAAGATTTTTTCTTTAATTTTTCTTTTTTTTTAAATTTGTGTTCTTTAATTTGTTCATTCTGGGCAGCTTCATTTTATTTTCTCTTCCTACTTAGAAAATTCCAAGTGGTTGCATTCAAGACAGTGGTAAAAAAGAAGCAGAAATAAGGTATAGTTTTCCACAAAATCATTTTCTTTTGGTTAAGCCTGCAGAAATATAGTATTGCAAAGTGACTTCACCTTAATGTGTGAGAAAAATAGATTATAGGGTCTGGTGGGGGAAAGTGGTCAATGGGGTAAAGTGGTCATACGTCAAATAAATGACTATAGCTTGGCAATAAATGTTCGAATGAATGTGAAAATTTTATTTTAGGTTCGGTGAGTTAGAAACTACATTTTGAATACAAAATTTCAAAACTGGCAAAATTTTATTTGGTTAAAAAACATATTTTGTGTAAATATGAAAATTTTAAAAATCTAAACACCTCTTTTAACTTCTTTGGGAAATTTTGTTTGTTAGAATTATGAACAGATTGATGGCACAGGAAGCTTCCTACATGTCTTAAGATCACTTACTCATTAGCAGTTAGCTGAATATATTTTAGATAGTTTTTTAGAACAATTTCAGTAAGATGGGGTAAAGTGGTCATAATATTGGGCTTAACGAATATTGCTCTTCTAATGTCACTTAATAGTTATGTCTAAGGCAGATATAAATTAAATATTAATTTCACTTAATATGTATTGTTTTTACAGTAAATGGGGTTAAATATACGAGTATATACGTATGCATACGCATATACTCGTGTAGGCGCGTTTATAAACGTATTCACATAAATGCACCAATAAATACTTATATGGGTATCTGCGATATGGGTATTTTTTATCTATGCAGATATACATTCGATTATACACGTATATACTTGCTTTTTACTCGTATGTATACGAACACTTATATACTCAAGTAGACACGTATATACACGTACGTACTCGAGTAGACACTTGCATACAAGCATATGACATACAAGTATACAGGGTGAGTTTAAACTCTTGGGAAAATTTTTAAAAGGTGTAAGAGGTTAGTATAAGAAGCAAGAATCATAAGAAACATATGGTCACAAATACAATGCTGACGCGCAAAGCCAAAGACGGATGGATGCAAAACAGGTCACAAATTTGTTACACTAAGACAATTTTGCACAGCATTTTAGGCCGTAAGAAAGTTTTAAAGTGATTGAAGAAATTTGCGGCCTGCAGCTGTAATACATGCGTCGCAATCACAAAGCACTTTCTGTTTTAATAACGCGACTTTTGAAAAACTTTCATCCGTCGCTGCGCCTTGGTTCCGATGCGTGTATTAGAAATACTAAGGGCCGCAACTTTTAACAAGTGCTCTAAATATTTCTTAAAAACTAAAGTTTTGAGTAAAGTCATCTTTGTGTAAAAAATTTGACCTGTTTTGCATCCATCAGTTTCTGGCTTCGTGTGCATATAGCGCGTCAGCGACCATAAGCTCCTTACTATTCTTTGCTTTTTATCGTCACCTCTCACACCCCTTAGATTTTTGCGCAAGAGCTTGGATTCACTCTGTAGGCATACATGTATATAAGCGTATATACTCGTGAATACATATATGTACTGGCGCATACACATAAATGTACGTATATACTCGTGCT
Source organism: Uloborus diversus (assembly GCF_026930045.1). Lineage (NCBI taxonomy): Eukaryota > Metazoa > Arthropoda > Arachnida > Araneae > Uloboridae > Uloborus > Uloborus diversus. The sequence goes on along the minus strand of NC_072739.1, from coordinate 53,935,221 downwards.
TCCATAATACATGTATATACGTGAGTAGACACGTACAAACATGCGTTGGATGCATCCACGAATCAACTCGTGTATACCCGTATATACATTTATGTACACTTATGTATGTACCCACTGTACACTTGTACATATATATGTATATACGTCTACTATACACGCATATACTCAGGTATGCACGGTATCTACTCATATATGAACGTGATTACTCATGTTTACACGACACGTATATACTCGTGAATACACACATATATTAGTGCATATACTTGTAACCATAAAAATAACTGAAATATACAAATATTAAGGTTATTTAATATGGTTTTGCATTTATTTTTAACTATGACCACTTTACCCCATGCCATGACCACTTTCCCCCATCCCATGGGGTAAGGTGGTCATAAATACAAAAAGAAAAGAAAGTGTTATAAAACTAATTAAATCAATATTTTTTTTCTCTAAATTTCAATGTACTGTGTTCTTTAATAATGCAATGTAAAATAACAAAAAAAGTTGAAGTGTTTACACCATTGATTTCATGAAAGAATTCAAACGTTGGTTTGACATACACAATAACACTAAGGCCTATAGTCATTACAGTCGTAAAGATTCTTTGTTGGCCTTGTTTTCACACCCCCTCGTAGACCACTTTTCTACATTTTTATCCTTACCACATCATTAAAAATGTCAGATCTCAGTTTTAATGTTTAAAAAAACAAGATAAAGGCAGAACAATAAGTGCGACTCTCTCAAAAGACTCTGTATCGATTGCAACACAAGAAAGTTGCAAAACCAGTTCGTTTTTTGTGCTTTAAACATTTGTTTCCAAACAGTTTAGAAAAAATAAATGTAAAGAAAGCGGTGGAAGTATTTTCCAGCAGTGTGACGGCTGATTTGGAAACAATGGCAAAAGTTGTTTCTAATGCCACCTATGACTACAATAGCTTGGCGACTACCATAGATTTCATGAAAGAATTCAAACGTTAGTTTGACATAAACAATAACCCTAAGACCTATAGTCATTACAGTCGTAAAGATTCCTTGTTAGCCTTGTTTTCAGACACAGATAAACGGTTGGACTGGTTGCTAACGGAATAAATTCCTTATATCAATTATCTACAGTTGGCTGTGACTAATAAATCAAAAGAGGGTGTGGCGTCACCAACGGCGCTAAGTGGCGCACCGTCCTTTATATGAATATCCAACTCCTGTTTATTTGTATGTAAACAACATTTTTATCTCTGCTCATTAGCAAATTGGTCCTTTCTGTCGAAGGCAAACAAATTAACAACAACCCTAATAGAATTACTTCTAAAACGAGAAGTGTAAACAAATTATGATATTCAATGCAATATTAAATTCAAGTGAAATAATTCATTAGAGTGATATAAATATATGAAAAGATAAAATGGTATAATATTAAAAAAAAGCGTTAAATGTAAATGTAAAAAATAAAATAAAAGTGCAAAGGAAAATAGGCAAAATACAAATATGAATTTTTTTTAAATGGACTTTTTGGTCATTGAGATTAAAAATGAACCTTTACGAGGACAAAGGAAACTAGTTGCAAATACCATTCGGTGGTTACAAAGAAATCTGTAATCTCCGTGACTTTTGTGCTAGCTCGTTCAGAACTTCATCTTCACTAATATGAATTCGATCATGGATGTAAGTCATTGCTTGTCCATTCAAATGCTCTTCGCAAGTTTTGTTTCTCAAGTATGTTTTCAATAATTTTA